>NW_028234258.1:0-39048 GCF_037954235.1 Aulostomus chinensis
GTTTTCTCAGCGAGAGAAGGCCAAAATGAACACTTCATGCAGAACTCCTGTATTTTGATGAAAACTCACTGAAATCAAGCTGTAACTTCAAGTTTATGCATCTTTCTATACTTTCAGGTTGAAACTTGACTGAAAACTCACTTTGAACAAAAGTTATGGCTGTTTTGTATCCCACGTCACAAATAGCGTTTTCTCAGCGAGAGAAGGCCAAAATGAACACTTCATGCAGAACTCCTGTATTTTGATGAAAACTCACTGAAATCAAGCTGTAACTTCAAGTTTATGCATCTTTCTATGCTTTCAGGTTGAAACTTGACTGAAAACTCACTTTGAAGAAAAGTTAGAGCATTTTTGTATCACAGGTCACAAATAGTGTTTTCTCAGCGATAGAAGGCCAAAATGAACACTTCATGCAGAACTCCTGTATTCTGATGAAAACTCACTGAAATCCACCTGTAACTTCAAGTTTATGCATCTTTCTATGCTTTCAGGTTGAAACTTGACTGAAAACTCACTTTGAACAAAAGTTATGGCTGTTTTGTGTCGCAGGTCACAAATAGTGTTTTCTCAGCGAGAGAAGGCCAAAATGAACACTTCATGCAGAACTCCTGTATTTTGATGAAAACTCACTGAAATCCACCTGTAACTTCAAGTTTATGCATCTTTCTATGCTTTCAGGTTGAAACTTGACTGAAAACTCACTTTGAACAAAAGTTATGGCTGTTTTGTGTCCCACGTCACAAATAGCGTTTTCTCAGCGAGAGAAGGCCAAAATGAACACTTCATGCAGAACTCCTGTATTTTGATGAAAACTCACTGAAATCAAGCTGTAACTTCAAGTTTATGCATCTTTCTATGCTTTCAGGTTGAAACTTGACTGAAAACTCACTTTGAACAAAAGTTAGAGCATTTTTGTATCACAGGTCACAAATAGTGTTTTCTCAGCGAGAGAAGGCCAAAATGAACACTTCATGCAGAACTCCTGTATTTTGATGAAAACTCACTGAAATCTACCTGTAACTTCAAGTTTATGCATCTTTCTATGCTTTCAGGTTGAAACTTGACTGAAAACTCACTTTGAAGAAAAGTTAGAGCATTTTTGTGTCGCAGGTCACAAATAGTGTTTTCTCAGCGAGAGAAGGCCAAAATGAACACTTCATGCAGAACTCCTGTATTTTGATGAAAACTCACTGAAATCAAGCTGTAACTTCAAGTTTATGCATCTTTCTATGCTTTCAGGTTGAAACTTGACTGAAAACTCACTTTGAAGAAAAGTTAGAGCATTTTTGTATCACAGGTCACAAATAGTGTTTTCTCAGCGAGAGAAGGCCAAAATGAACACTTCATGCAGAACTCCTGTATTTTGAGGAAAACTCACTGAAATCAAGCTGTAACTTCAAGTTTATGCATCTTTCTATGCTTTCAGGTTGAAACTTGACTGAAAACTCACTTTGAAGAAAAGTTAGAGCATTTTTGTATCACAGGTCACAAATAGCGTTTTCTCAGCGAGAGAAGGCCAAAATGAACACTTCATGCAGAACTCCTGTATTTTGATGAAAACTCACTGAAATCAAGCTGTAACTTCAAGTTTATGCATCTTTCTATACTTTCAGGTTGAAACTTGACTGAAAACTCACTTTGAACAAAAGTTATGGCTGTTTTGTATCCCACGTCACAAATAGCGTTTTCTCAGCGAGAGAAGGCCAAAATGAACACTTCATGCAGAACTCCTGTATTTTGATGAAAACTCACTGAAATCAAGCTGTAACTTCAAGTTTATGCATCTTTCTATGCTTTCAGGTTGAAACTTGACTGAAAACTCACTTTGAAGAAAAGTTAGAGCATTTTTGTATCACAGGTCACAAATAGTGTTTTCTCAGCGATAGAAGGCCAAAATGAACACTTCATGCAGAACTCCTGTATTCTGATGAAAACTCACTGAAATCCACCTGTAACTTCAAGTTTATGCATCTTTCTATGCTTTCAGGTTGAAACTTGACTGAAAACTCACTTTGAACAAAAGTTATGGCTGTTTTGTGTCGCAGGTCACAAATAGTGTTTTCTCAGCGAGAGAAGGCCAAAATGAACACTTCATGCAGAACTCCTGTATTTTGATGAAAACTCACTGAAATCCACCTGTAACTTCAAGTTTATGCATCTTTCTATGCTTTCAGGTTGAAACTTGACTGAAAACTCACTTTGAAGAAAAGTTAGAGCATTTTTGTATCACAGGTCACAAATAGTGTTTTCTCAGCGAGAGAAGGCCAAAATGAACACTTCATGCAGAACTCCTGTATTTTGAGGAAAACTCACTGAAATCAAGCTGTAACTTCAAGTTTATGCATCTTTCTATGCTTTCAGGTTGAAACTTTACTGAAAACTCACTTTGAAGAAAAGTTAGAGCATTTTTGTATCACAGGTCACAAATAGCGTTTTCTCAGCGAGAGAAGACCAAAATGAACACTTCATGCAGAACTCCTGTATTTTGATGAAAACTCACTGAAATCAAGCTGTAACTTCAAGTTTATGCATCTTTCTATGCTTTCAGGTTGAAACTTGACTGAAAACTCACTTTGAACAAAAGTTATGGCTGTTTTTTTGTCCCACGTCACAAATAGCGCTTTCTCAGCGAGAGAAGGCCAAAATGAACACTTCATGCAGAACTCCTGTATTTTGATGAAAACTCACTGAAATCAAGCTGTAACTTCAAGTTTATGCATCTTTCTATGCTTTCAGGTTGAAACTTGACTGAAAACTCACTTTGAAGAAAAGTTAGAGCATTTTTGTATCACAGGTCACAAATAGTGTTTTCTCAGCGAGAGAAGGCCAAAATGAACACTTCATGCAGAACTCCTGTATTTTGATGAAAACTCACTGAAATCCACCTGTAACTTCAAGTTTATGCATCTTTCTATGCTTTCAGGTTGAAACTTGACTGAAAACTCACTTTGAACAAAAGTTATGGCTGTTTTGTGTCGCAGGTCACAAAGAGTGTTTTCTCAGCGAGAGAAGGCCAAAATTAACACTTCATGCAGAACTCCTGTATTTTGATTAAAACTCACTGAAATCAAGCTGTAACTTCAAGTTTATGCATCTTTCTATGCTTTCAGGTTGAAACTTGACTGAAAACTCACTTTGAAGAAAAGTTAGAGCATTTTTGTATCACAGGTCACAAATAGTGTTTTCTCAGCGAGAGAAGGCCAAAATGAACACTTCATGCAGAACTCCTGTATTTTGAGGAAAACTCACTGAAATCAAGCTGTAACTTCAAGTTTATGCATCTTTCTCTGCTTTCAGGTTGAAACTTTACTGAAAACTCACTTTGAAGAAAAGTTAGAGCATTTTTGTATCACAGGTCACAAATAGCGTTTTCTCAGCGAGAGAAGACCAAAATGAACACTTCATGCAGAACTCCTGTATTTTGATGAAAACTCACTGAAATCAAGCTGTAACTTCAAGTTTATGCATCTTTCTATGCTTTCAGGTTGAAACTTGACTGAAAACTCACTTTGAACAAAAGTTATGGCTGTTTTTTTGTCCCACGTCACAAATAGCGCTTTCTCAGCGAGAGAAGGCCAAAATGAACACTTCATGCAGAACTCCTGTATTTTGATGAAAACTCACTGAAATCAAGCTGTAACTTCAAGTTTATGCATCTTTCTATGCTTTCAGGTTGAAACTTGACTGAAAACTCACTTTGAAGAAAAGTTAGAGCATTTTTGTATCACAGGTCACAAATAGTGTTTTCTCAGCGAGAGAAGGCCAAAATGAACACTTCATGCAGAACTCCTGTATTTTGATGAAAACTCACTGAAATCCACCTGTAACTTCAAGTTTATGCATCTTTCTATGCTTTCAGGTTGAAACTTGACTGAAAACTCACTTTGAACAAAAGTTATGGCTGTTTTGTGTCGCAGGTCACAAAGAGTGTTTTCTCAGCGAGAGAAGGCCAAAATGAACACTTCATGCAGAACTCCTGTATTTTGATTAAAACTCACTGAAATCAAGCTGTAACTTCAAGTTTATGCATCTTTCTATGCTTTCAGGTTGAAACTTGACTGAAAACTCACTTTGAAGAAAAGTTAGAGCATTTTTGTATCACAGGTCACAAATAGTGTTTTCTCAGCGAGAGAAGGCCAAAATGAACACTTCATGCAGAACTCCTGTATTTTGATGAAAACTCACTGAAATCCACCTGTAACTTCAAGTTTATGCATCTTTCTATGCTTTCAGGTTGAAACTTGACTGAAAACTCACTTTGAAGAAAAGTTAGAGCATTTTTGTATCACAGGTCACAAATAGTGTTTTCTCAGCGAGAGAAGGCCAAAATGAACACTTCATGCAGAACTCCTGTATTTTGATGAAAACTCACTGAAATCCACCTGTAACTTCAAGTTTATGCATCTTTCTATGCTTTCAGGTTGAAACTTGACTGAAAACTCACTTTGAACAAAAGTTATGGCTGTTTTGTGTCGCAGGTCACAAATAGTGTTTTCTCAGCGAGAGAAGGCCAAAATGAACACTTCATGCAGAACTCCTGTATTTTGATGAAAACTCACTGAAATCCACCTGTAACTTCAAGTTTATGCATCTTTCTATGCTTTCAGGTTGAAACTTGACTGAAAACTCACTTTGAACAAAAGTTATGGCTGTTTTGTGTCCCACGTCACAAATAGCGTTTTCTCAGCGAGAGAAGGCCAAAATGAACACTTCATGCAGAACTCCTGTATTTTGATGAAAACTCACTGAAATCAAGCTGTAACTTCAAGTTTATGCATCTTTCTATGCTTTCAGGTTGAAACTTGACTGAAAACTCACTTTGAACAAAAGTTAGAGCATTTTTGTATCACAGGTCACAAATAGTGTTTTCTCAGCGAGAGAAGGCCAAAATGAACACTTCATGCAGAACTCCTGTATTTTGATGAAAACTCACTGAAATCTACCTGTAACTTCAAGTTTATGCATCTTTCTATGCTTTCAGGTTGAAACTTGACTGAAAACTCACTTTGAAGAAAAGTTAGAGCATTTTTGTGTCGCAGGTCACAAATAGTGTTTTCTCAGCGAGAGAAGGCCAAAATGAACACTTCATGCAGAACTCCTGTATTTTGATGAAAACTCACTGAAATCAAGCTGTAACTTCAAGTTTATGCATCTTTCTATGCTTTCAGGTTGAAACTTGACTGAAAACTCACTTTGAAGAAAAGTTAGAGCATTTTTGTATCACAGGTCACAAATAGTGTTTTCTCAGCGAGAGAAGGCCAAAATGAACACTTCATGCAGAACTCCTGTATTTTGAGGAAAACTCACTGAAATCAAGCTGTAACTTCAAGTTTATGCATCTTTCTATGCTTTCAGGTTGAAACTTGACTGAAAACTCACTTTGAAGAAAAGTTAGAGCATTTTTGTATCACAGGTCACAAATAGCGTTTTCTCAGCGAGAGAAGGCCAAAATGAACACTTCATGCAGAACTCCTGTATTTTGATGAAAACTCACTGAAATCAAGCTGTAACTTCAAGTTTATGCATCTTTCTATACTTTCAGGTTGAAACTTGACTGAAAACTCACTTTGAACAAAAGTTATGGCTGTTTTGTATCCCACGTCACAAATAGCGTTTTCTCAGCGAGAGAAGGCCAAAATGAACACTTCATGCAGAACTCCTGTATTTTGATGAAAACTCACTGAAATCAAGCTGTAACTTCAAGTTTATGCATCTTTCTATGCTTTCAGGTTGAAACTTGACTGAAAACTCACTTTGAAGAAAAGTTAGAGCATTTTTGTATCACAGGTCACAAATAGTGTTTTCTCAGCGATAGAAGGCCAAAATGAACACTTCATGCAGAACTCCTGTATTCTGATGAAAACTCACTGAAATCCACCTGTAACTTCAAGTTTATGCATCTTTCTATGCTTTCAGGTTGAAACTTGACTGAAAACTCACTTTGAACAAAAGTTATGGCTGTTTTGTGTCGCAGGTCACAAATAGTGTTTTCTCAGCGAGAGAAGGCCAAAATGAACACTTCATGCAGAACTCCTGTATTTTGATGAAAACTCACTGAAATCCACCTGTAACTTCAAGTTTATGCATCTTTCTATGCTTTCAGGTTGAAACTTGACTGAAAACTCACTTTGAAGAAAAGTTAGAGCATTTTTGTATCACAGGTCACAAATAGTGTTTTCTCAGCGAGAGAAGGCCAAAATGAACACTTCATGCAGAACTCCTGTATTTTGAGGAAAACTCACTGAAATCAAGCTGTAACTTCAAGTTTATGCATCTTTCTATGCTTTCAGGTTGAAACTTTACTGAAAACTCACTTTGAAGAAAAGTTAGAGCATTTTTGTATCACAGGTCACAAATAGCGTTTTCTCAGCGAGAGAAGACCAAAATGAACACTTCATGCAGAACTCCTGTATTTTGATGAAAACTCACTGAAATCAAGCTGTAACTTCAAGTTTATGCATCTTTCTATGCTTTCAGGTTGAAACTTGACTGAAAACTCACTTTGAACAAAAGTTATGGCTGTTTTTTTGTCCCACGTCACAAATAGCGCTTTCTCAGCGAGAGAAGGCCAAAATGAACACTTCATGCAGAACTCCTGTATTTTGATGAAAACTCACTGAAATCAAGCTGTAACTTCAAGTTTATGCATCTTTCTATGCTTTCAGGTTGAAACTTGACTGAAAACTCACTTTGAAGAAAAGTTAGAGCATTTTTGTATCACAGGTCACAAATAGTGTTTTCTCAGCGAGAGAAGGCCAAAATGAACACTTCATGCAGAACTCCTGTATTTTGATGAAAACTCACTGAAATCCACCTGTAACTTCAAGTTTATGCATCTTTCTATGCTTTCAGGTTGAAACTTGACTGAAAACTCACTTTGAACAAAAGTTATGGCTGTTTTGTGTCGCAGGTCACAAAGAGTGTTTTCTCAGCGAGAGAAGGCCAAAATTAACACTTCATGCAGAACTCCTGTATTTTGATTAAAACTCACTGAAATCAAGCTGTAACTTCAAGTTTATGCATCTTTCTATGCTTTCAGGTTGAAACTTGACTGAAAACTCACTTTGAAGAAAAGTTAGAGCATTTTTGTATCACAGGTCACAAATAGTGTTTTCTCAGCGAGAGAAGGCCAAAATGAACACTTCATGCAGAACTCCTGTATTTTGAGGAAAACTCACTGAAATCAAGCTGTAACTTCAAGTTTATGCATCTTTCTCTGCTTTCAGGTTGAAACTTTACTGAAAACTCACTTTGAAGAAAAGTTAGAGCATTTTTGTATCACAGGTCACAAATAGCGTTTTCTCAGCGAGAGAAGACCAAAATGAACACTTCATGCAGAACTCCTGTATTTTGATGAAAACTCACTGAAATCAAGCTGTAACTTCAAGTTTATGCATCTTTCTATGCTTTCAGGTTGAAACTTGACTGAAAACTCACTTTGAACAAAAGTTATGGCTGTTTTTTTGTCCCACGTCACAAATAGCGCTTTCTCAGCGAGAGAAGGCCAAAATGAACACTTCATGCAGAACTCCTGTATTTTGATGAAAACTCACTGAAATCAAGCTGTAACTTCAAGTTTATGCATCTTTCTATGCTTTCAGGTTGAAACTTGACTGAAAACTCACTTTGAAGAAAAGTTAGAGCATTTTTGTATCACAGGTCACAAATAGTGTTTTCTCAGCGAGAGAAGGCCAAAATGAACACTTCATGCAGAACTCCTGTATTTTGATGAAAACTCACTGAAATCCACCTGTAACTTCAAGTTTATGCATCTTTCTATGCTTTCAGGTTGAAACTTGACTGAAAACTCACTTTGAAGAAAAGTTATGGCTGTTTTGTGTCGCAGGTCACAAAGAGTGTTTTCTCAGCGAGAGAAGGCCAAAATGAACACTTCATGCAGAACTCCTGTATTTTGATTAAAACTCACTGAAATCAAGCTGTAACTTCAAGTTTATGCATCTTTCTATGCTTTCAGGTTGAAACTTGACTGAAAACTCACTTTGAACAAAAGTTATGGCTGTTTTGTGTCGCAGGTCACAAATAGTGTTTTCTCAGCGAGAGAAGGCCAAAATGAACACTTCATGCAGAACTCCTGTATTTTGATGAAAACTCACTGAAATCAACCTTTAACTTCAAGTTTATGCATCTTTCTATGCTTTCAGGTTGAAACTTGACTGAAAACTCACTTTGAAGAAAAGTTAGAGCATTTTTGTATCACAGGTCAAAAATAGTGTTTTCTCAGCGAGAGAAGGCCAAAATGAACACTTCATGCAGAACTCCTGTATTTTGATGAAAACTCACTGAAATCAAGCTGTAACTTCAAGTTTATGCATCTTTCTATGCTTTCAGGTTGAAACTTGACTGAAAACTCACTTTGAAGAAAAGTTAGAGCATTTTTGTATCACAGGTCACAAATAGTGTTTTCTCAGCGAGAGAAGGCCAAAATGAACACTTCATGCAGAACTCCTGTATTTTGATGAAAACTCACTGAAATCCACCTGTAACTTCAAGTTTATGCATCTTTCTATGCTTTCAGGTTGAAACTTGACTGAAAACTCACTTTGAACAAAAGTTAGAGCATTTTTGTATCACAGGTCACAAATAGTGTTTTCTCAGCGAGAGAAGGCCAAAATGAACACTTCATGCAGAACTCCTGTATTTTGATGAAAACTCACTGAAATCCACCTGTAACTTCAAGTTTATGCATCTTTCTATGCTTTCAGGTTGAAACTTGACTGAAAACTCACTTTGAACAAAAGTTATGGCTGTTTTGTGTCGCAGGTCACAAATAGTGTTTTCTCAGCGAGAGAAGGCCAAAATGAACACTTCATGCAGAACTCCTGTATTTTGATGAAAACTCACTGAAATCCACCTGTAACTTCAAGTTTATGCATCTTTCTATGCTTTCAGGTTGAAACTTGACTGAAAACTCACTTTGAACAAAAGTTAGAGCATTTTTGTATCACAGGTCACAAATAGTGTTTTCTCAGCGAGAGAAGGCCAAAATGAACACTTCATGCAGAACTCCTGTATTTTGATGAAAACTCACTGAAATCCACCTGTAACTTCAAGTTTATGCATCTTTCTATGCTTTCAGGTTGAAACTTGACTGAAAACTCACTTTGAACAAAAGTTATGGCTGTTTTGTGTCGCAGGTCACAAATAGTGTTTTCTCAGCGAGAGAAGGCCAAAATGAACACTTCATGCAGAACTCCTGTATTTTGATGAAAACTCACTGAAATCAACCTTTAACTTCAAGTTTATGCATCTTTCTATGCTTTCAGGTTGAAACTTGACTGAAAATTCACTTTGAACAAAAGTTAGAGCATTTTTGTATCACAGGTCACAAATAGTGTTTTCTCAGCGAGAGAAGGCCAAAATGAACACTTCATGCAGAACTCCTGTATTTTGATGAAAACTCACTGAAATCAAGCTGTAACTTCAAGTTTATGCATCTTTCTATGCTTTCAGGTTGAAACTTGACTGAAAACTCACTTTGAAGAAAAGTTAGAGCATTTTTGTATCACAGGTCACAAATAGTGTTTTCTCAGCGAGAGAAGGCCAAAATGAACACTTCATGCAGAACTCCTGTATTTTGATGAAAACTCACTGAAATCCACCTGTAACTTCAAGTTTATGCATCTTTCTATGCTTTCAGGTTGAAACTTGACTGAAAACTCACTTTGAACAAAAGTTATGGCTGTTTTGTGTCGCAGGTCACAAATAGTGTTTTCTCAGCGAGAGAAGGCCAAAATGAACACTTCATGCAGAACTCCTGTATTTTGATGAAAACTCACTGAAATCCACCTGTAACTTCAAGTTTATGCATCTTTCTATGCTTTCAGGTTGAAACTTGACTGAAAACTCACTTTGAAGAAAAGTTAGAGCATTTTTGTATCACAGGTCACAAATAGTGTTTTCTCAGCGAGAGAAGGCCAAAATGAACACTTCATGCAGAACTCCTGTATTTTGATGAAAACTCACTGAAATCCACCTGTAACTTCAAGTTTATGCATCTTTCTATGCTTTCAGGTTGAAACTTGACTGAAAACTCACTTTGAACAAAAGTTATGGCTGTTTTGTGTCGCAGGTCACAAATAGTGTTTTCTCAGCGAGAGAAGGCCAAAATGAACACTTCATGCAGAACTCCTGTATTTTGATGAAAACTCACTGAAATCAACCTTTAACTTCAAGTTTATGCATCTTTCTATGCTTTCAGGTTGAAACTTGACTGAAAACTCACTTTGAACAAAAGTTAGAGCATTTTTGTATCACAGGTCACAAATAGTGTTTTCTCAGCGAGAGAAGGCCAAAATGAACACTTCATGCAGAACTCCTGTATTTTGATGAAAACTCACTGAAATCAAGCTGTAACTTCAAGTTTATGCATCTTTCTATGCTTTCAGGTTGAAACTTGACTGAAAACTCACTTTGAAGAAAAGTTAGAGCATTTTTGTATCACAGGTCACAAATAGTGTTTTCTCAGCGAGAGAAGGCCAAAATGAACACTTCATGCAGAACTCCTGTATTTTGATGAAAACTCACTGAAATCAAGCTGTAACTTCAAGTTTATGCATCTTTCTATGCTTTCAGGTTGAAACTTGACTGAAAACTCACTTTGAAGAAAAGTTAGAGCATTTTTGTATCACAGGTCACAAATAGTGTTTTCTCAGCGAGAGAAGGCCAAAATGAACACTTCATGCAGAACTCCTGTATTTTGATGAAAACTCACTGAAATCCACCTGTAACTTCAAGTTTATGCATCTTTCTATGCTTTCAGGTTGAAACTTGACTGAAAACTCACTTTGAAGAAAAGTTAGAGCATTTTTGTATCACAGGTCACAAATAGTGTTTTCTCAGCGAGAGAAGGCCAAAATGAACACTTCATGCAGAACTCCTGTATTTTGATGAAAACTCACTGAAATCCACCTGTAACTTCAAGTTTATGCATCTTTCTATGCTTTCAGGTTGAAACTTGACTGAAAACTCACTTTGAACAAAAGTTATGGCTGTTTTGTGTCGCAGGTCACAAATAGTGTTTTCTCAGCGAGAGAAGGCCAAAATGAACACTTCATGCAGAACTCCTGTATTTTGATGAAAACTCACTGAAATCAAGCTGTAACTTCAAGTTTATGCATCTTTCTATGCTTTCAGGTTGAAACTTGACTGAAAACTCACTTTGAAGAAAAGTTAGAGCATTTTTGTATCACAGGTCACAAATAGTGTTTTCTCAGCGAGAGAAGGCCAAAATGAACACTTCATGCAGAACTCCTGTATTTTGATGAAAACTCACTGAAATCCACCTGTAACTTCAAGTTTATGCATCTTTCTATGCTTTCAGGTTGAAACTTGACTGAAAACTCACTTTGAACAAAAGTTATGGCTGTTTTGTGTCGCAGGTCACAAAGAGTGTTTTCTCAGCGAGAGAAGGCCAAAATTAACACTTCATGCAGAACTCCTGTATTTTGATTAAAACTCACTGAAATCAAGCTGTAACTTCAAGTTTATGCATCTTTCTATGCTTTCAGGTTGAAACTTGACTGAAAACTCACTTTGAAGAAAAGTTAGAGCATTTTTGTATCACAGGTCACAAATAGTGTTTTCTCAGCGAGAGAAGGCCAAAATGAACACTTCATGCAGAACTCCTGTATTTTGAGGAAAACTCACTGAAATCAAGCTGTAACTTCAAGTTTATGCATCTTTCTCTGCTTTCAGGTTGAAACTTTACTGAAAACTCACTTTGAAGAAAAGTTAGAGCATTTTTGTATCACAGGTCACAAATAGCGTTTTCTCAGCGAGAGAAGACCAAAATGAACACTTCATGCAGAACTCCTGTATTTTGATGAAAACTCACTGAAATCAAGCTGTAACTTCAAGTTTATGCATCTTTCTATGCTTTCAGGTTGAAACTTGACTGAAAACTCACTTTGAACAAAAGTTATGGCTGTTTTTTTGTCCCACGTCACAAATAGCGCTTTCTCAGCGAGAGAAGGCCAAAATGAACACTTCATGCAGAACTCCTGTATTTTGATGAAAACTCACTGAAATCAAGCTGTAACTTCAAGTTTATGCATCTTTCTATGCTTTCAGGTTGAAACTTGACTGAAAACTCACTTTGAAGAAAAGTTAGAGCATTTTTGTATCACAGGTCACAAATAGTGTTTTCTCAGCGAGAGAAGGCCAAAATGAACACTTCATGCAGAACTCCTGTATTTTGATGAAAACTCACTGAAATCCACCTGTAACTTCAAGTTTATGCATCTTTCTATGCTTTCAGGTTGAAACTTGACTGAAAACTCACTTTGAACAAAAGTTATGGCTGTTTTGTGTCGCAGGTCACAAAGAGTGTTTTCTCAGCGAGAGAAGGCCAAAATGAACACTTCATGCAGAACTCCTGTATTTTGATTAAAACTCACTGAAATCAAGCTGTAACTTCAAGTTTATGCATCTTTCTATGCTTTCAGGTTGAAACTTGACTGAAAACTCACTTTGAAGAAAAGTTAGAGCATTTTTGTATCACAGGTCACAAATAGTGTTTTCTCAGCGAGAGAAGGCCAAAATGAACACTTCATGCAGAACTCCTGTATTTTGATGAAAACTCACTGAAATCCACCTGTAACTTCAAGTTTATGCATCTTTCTATGCTTTCAGGTTGAAACTTGACTGAAAACTCACTTTGAAGAAAAGTTATGGCTGTTTTGTGTCGCAGGTCACAAATAGTGTTTTCTCAGCGAGAGAAGGCCAAAATGAACACTTCATGCAGAACTCCTGTATTTTGATGAAAACTCACTGAAATCAACCTTTAACTTCAAGTTTATGCATCTTTCTATGCTTTCAGGTTGAAACTTGACTGAAAACTCACTTTGAACAAAAGTTAGAGCATTTTTGTATCACAGGTCACAAATAGTGTTTTCTCAGCGAGAGAAGGCCAAAATGAACACTTCATGCAGAACTCCTGTATTTTGATGAAAACTCACTGAAATCAAGCTGTAACTTCAAGTTTATGCATCTTTCTATGCTTTCAGGTTGAAACTTGACTGAAAACTCACTTTGAACAAAAGTTAGAGCATTTTTGTATCACAGGTCACAAATAGCGTTTTCTCAGCGAGAGAAGGCCAAAATGAACACTACATGCAGAACTCCTGTATTTTGATGAAAACTCACTGAAATCAAGCTGTAACTTCAAGATTATGCATCTTTCTATGCTTTCAGGTTGAAACTTGACTGAAAACTCACTTTGAAGAAAAGTTAGAGCATTTTTGTATCACAGGTCACAAATAGTGTTTTCTCAGCGAGAGAAGGCCAAAATGAACACTTCATGCAGAACTCCTGTATTTTGATGAAAACTCACTGAAATCCACCTGTAACTTCAAGTTTATGCATCTTTCTATGCTTTCAGGTTGAAACTTGACTGAAAACTCACTTTGAAGAAAAGTTAGAGCATTTTTGTATCACAGGTCACAAATAGTGTTTTCTCAGCGAGAGAAGGCCAAAATGAACACTTCATGCAGAACTCCTGTATTTTGATGAAAACTCACTGAAATCCACCTGTAACTTCAAGTTTATGCATCTTTCTATGCTTTCAGGTTGAAACTTGACTGAAAACTCACTTTGAAGAAAAGTTAGAGCATTTTTGTATCACAGGTCACAAATAGTGTTTTCTCAGCGAGAGAAGGCCAAAATGAACACTTCATGCAGAACTCCTGTATTTTGATGAAAACTCACTGAAATCCACCTGTAACTTCAAGTTTATGCATCTTTCTATGCTTTCAGGTTGAAACTTGACTGAAAACTCACTTTGAACAAAAGTTATGGCTGTTTTGTGTCGCAGGTCACAAATAGTGTTTTCTCAGCGAGAGAAGGCCAAAATGAACACTTCATGCAGAACTCCTGTATTTTGATGAAAACTCACTGAAATCAACCTTTAACTTCAAGTTTATGCATCTTTCTATGCTTTCAGGTTGAAACTTGACTGAAAACTCACTTTGAACAAAAGTTAGAGCATTTTTGTATCACAGGTCAAAAATAGTGTTTTCTCAGCGAGAGAAGGCCAAAATGAACACTTCATGCAGAACTCCTGTATTTTGATGAAAACTCACTGAAATCAAGCTGTAACTTCAAGTTTATGCATCTTTCTATGCTTTCAGGTTGAAACTTGACTGAAAACTCACTTTGAAGAAAAGTTAGAGCATTTTTGTATCACAGGTCACAAATAGTGTTTTCTCAGCGAGAGAAGGCCAAAATGAACACTTCATGCAGAACTCCTGTATTTTGATGAAAACTCACTGAAATCCACCTGTAACTTCAAGTTTATGCATCTTTCTATGCTTTCAGGTTGAAACTTGACTGAAAACTCACTTTGAACAAAAGTTAGAGCATTTTTGTATCACAGGTCACAAATAGTGTTTTCTCAGCGAGAGAAGGCCAAAATGAACACTTCATGCAGAACTCCTGTATTTTGATGAAAACTCACTGAAATCCACCTGTAACTTCAAGTTTATGCATCTTTCTATGCTTTCAGGTTGAAACTTGACTGAAAACTCACTTTGAACAAAAGTTATGGCTGTTTTGTGTCGCAGGTCACAAATAGTGTTTTCTCAGCGAGAGAAGGCCAAAATGAACACTTCATGCAGAACTCCTGTATTTTGATGAAAACTCACTGAAATCCACCTGTAACTTCAAGTTTATGCATCTTTCTATGCTTTCAGGTTGAAACTTGACTGAAAACTCACTTTGAAGAAAAGTTAGAGCATTTTTGTATCACAGGTCACAAATAGTGTTTTCTCAGCGAGAGAAGGCCAAAATGAACACTTCATGCAGAACTCCTGTATTTTGATGAAAACTCACTGAAATCCACCTGTAACTTCAAGTTTATGCATCTTTCTATGCTTTCAGGTTGAAACTTGACTGAAAACTCACTTTGAACAAAAGTTATGGCTGTTTTGTGTCGCAGGTCACAAATAGTGTTTTCTCAGCGAGAGAAGGCCAAAATGAACACTTCATGCAGAACTCCTGTATTTTGATGAAAACTCACTGAAATCAACCTTTAACTTCAAGTTTATGCATCTTTCTATGCTTTCAGGTTGAAACTTGACTGAAAATTCACTTTGAACAAAAGTTAGAGCATTTTTGTATCACAGGTCACAAATAGTGTTTTCTCAGCGAGAGAAGGCCAAAATGAACACTTCATGCAGAACTCCTGTATTTTGATGAAAACTCACTGAAATCAAGCTGTAACTTCAAGTTTATGCATCTTTCTATGCTTTCAGGTTGAAACTTGACTGAAAACTCACTTTGAAGAAAAGTTAGAGCATTTTTGTATCACAGGTCACAAATAGTGTTTTCTCAGCGAGAGAAGGCCAAAATGAACACTTCATGCAGAACTCCTGTATTTTGATGAAAACTCACTGAAATCCACCTGTAACTTCAAGTTTATGCATCTTTCTATGCTTTCAGGTTGAAACTTGACTGAAAACTCACTTTGAACAAAAGTTATGGCTGTTTTGTGTCGCAGGTCACAAATAGTGTTTTCTCAGCGAGAGAAGGCCAAAATGAACACTTCATGCAGAACTCCTGTATTTTGATGAAAACTCACTGAAATCCACCTGTAACTTCAAGTTTATGCATCTTTCTATGCTTTCAGGTTGAAACTTGACTGAAAACTCACTTTGAAGAAAAGTTAGAGCATTTTTGTATCACAGGTCACAAATAGTGTTTTCTCAGCGAGAGAAGGCCAAAATGAACACTTCATGCAGAACTCCTGTATTTTGATGAAAACTCACTGAAATCCACCTGTAACTTCAAGTTTATGCATCTTTCTATGCTTTCAGGTTGAAACTTGACTGAAAACTCACTTTGAACAAAAGTTATGGCTGTTTTGTGTCGCAGGTCACAAATAGTGTTTTCTCAGCGAGAGAAGGCCAAAATGAACACTTCATGCAGAACTCCTGTATTTTGATGAAAACTCACTGAAATCAACCTTTAACTTCAAGTTTATGCATCTTTCTATGCTTTCAGGTTGAAACTTGACTGAAAACTCACTTTGAACAAAAGTTAGAGCATTTTTGTATCACAGGTCACAAATAGTGTTTTCTCAGCGAGAGAAGGCCAAAATGAACACTTCATGCAGAACTCCTGTATTTTGATGAAAACTCACTGAAATCAAGCTGTAACTTCAAGTTTATGCATCTTTCTATGCTTTCAGGTTGAAACTTGACTGAAAACTCACTTTGAAGAAAAGTTAGAGCATTTTTGTATCACAGGTCACAAATAGTGTTTTCTCAGCGAGAGAAGGCCAAAATGAACACTTCATGCAGAACTCCTGTATTTTGATGAAAACTCACTGAAATCAAGCTGTAACTTCAAGTTTATGCATCTTTCTATGCTTTCAGGTTGAAACTTGACTGAAAACTCACTTTGAAGAAAAGTTAGAGCATTTTTGTATCACAGGTCACAAATAGTGTTTTCTCAGCGAGAGAAGGCCAAAATGAACACTTCATGCAGAACTCCTGTATTTTGATGAAAACTCACTGAAATCCACCTGTAACTTCAAGTTTATGCATCTTTCTATGCTTTCAGGTTGAAACTTGACTGAAAACTCACTTTGAAGAAAAGTTAGAGCATTTTTGTATCACAGGTCACAAATAGTGTTTTCTCAGCGAGAGAAGGCCAAAATGAACACTTCATGCAGAACTCCTGTATTTTGATGAAAACTCACTGAAATCCACCTGTAACTTCAAGTTTATGCATCTTTCTATGCTTTCAGGTTGAAACTTGACTGAAAACTCACTTTGAACAAAAGTTATGGCTGTTTTGTGTCGCAGGTCACAAATAGTGTTTTCTCAGCGAGAGAAGGCCAAAATGAACACTTCATGCAGAACTCCTGTATTTTGATGAAAACTCACTGAAATCCACCTGTAACTTCAAGTTTATGCATCTTTCTATGCTTTCAGGTTGAAACTTGACTGAAAACTCACTTTGAACAAAAGTTATGGCTGTTTTGTGTCGCAGGTCACAAATAGTGTTTTCTCAGCGAGAGAAGGCCAAAATGAACACTTCATGCAGAACTCCTGTATTTTGATGAAAACTCACTGAAATCAACCTTTAACTTCAAGTTTATGCATCTTTCTATGCTTTCAGGTTGAAACTTGACTGAAAACTCACTTTGAACAAAAGTTAGAGCATTTTTGTATCACAGGTCACAAATAGTGTTTTCTCAGCGAGAGAAGGCCAAAATGAACACTTCATGCAGAACTCCTGTATTTTGATGAAAACTCACTGAAATCAAGCTGTAACTTCAAGTTTATGCATCTTTCTATGCTTTCAGGTTGAAACTTGACTGAAAACTCACTTTGAAGAAAAGTTAGAGCATTTTTGTATCACAGGTCACAAATAGTGTTTTCTCAGCGAGAGAAGGCCAAAATGAACACTTCATGCAGAACTCCTGTATTTTGATGAAAACTCACTGAAATCAAGCTGTAACTTCAAGTTTATGCATCTTTCTATGCTTTCAGGTTGAAACTTGACTGAAAACTCACTTTGAACAAAAGTTAGAGCATTTTTGTATCACAGGTCACAAATAGCGTTTTCTCAGCGAGAGAAGGCCAAAATGAACACTTCATGCAGAACTCCTGTATTTTGATGAAAACTCACTGAAATCAAGCTGTAACTTCAAGTTTATGCATCTTTCTATGCTTTCAGGTTGAAACTTGACTGAAAACTCACTTTGAAGAAAAGTTAGAGCATTTTTGTATCACAGGTCACAAATAGTGTTTTCTCAGCGAGAGAAGGCCAAAATGAACACTTCATGCAGAACTCCTGTATTTTGATGAAAACTCACTGAAATCCACCTGTAACTTCAAGTTTATGCATCTTTCTATGCTTTCAGGTTGAAACTTGACTGAAAACTCACTTTGAACAAAAGTTATGGCTGTTTTGTGTCGCAGGTCACAAATAGTGTTTTCTCAGCGAGAGAAGGCCAAAATGAACACTTCATGCAGAACTCCTGTATTTTGATGAAAACTCACTGAAATCAAGCTGTAACTTCAAGTTTATGCATCTTTCTATGCTTTCAAGTTGAAACTTGACTGAAAACTCACTTTGTACAAAAGTTATGGCTGTTTTGTGTCGCAGGTCACAAATAGTGTTTTCTCAGCGAGAGAAGGCCAAAATGAACACTTCATGCAGAACTCCTGTATTTTGATGAAAACTCACTGAAATCAAGCTGTAACTTCAAGTTTATGCATCTTTCTATGCTTTCAGGTTGAAACTTGACTGAAAACTCACTTTGAACAAAAGTTAGAGCATTTTTGTATCACAGGTCACAAATAGCGTTTTCTCAGCGAGAGAAGGCCAAAATGAACACTTCATGCAGAACTCCTGTATTTTGATGAAAACTCACTGAAATCAAGCTGTAACTTCAAGTTTATGCATCTTTCTATGCTTTCAGGTTGAAACTTGACTGAAAACTCACTTTGAAGAAAAGTTAGAGCATTTTTGTATCACAGGTCACAAATAGTGTTTTCTCAGCGAGAGAAGGCCAAAATGAACACTTCATGCAGAACTCCTGTATTTTGATGAAAACTCACTGAAATCCACCTGTAACTTCAAGTTTATGCATCTTTCTATGCTTTCAGGTTGAAACTTGACTGAAAACTCACTTTGAAGAAAAGTTAGAGCATTTTTGTATCACAGGTCACAAATAGTGTTTTCTCAGCGAGAGAAGGCCAAAATGAACACTTCATGCAGAACTCCTGTATTTTGATGAAAACTCACTGAAATCCACCTGTAACTTCAAGTTTATGCATCTTTCTATGCTTTCAGGTTGAAACTTGACTGAAAACTCACTTTGAAGAAAAGTTAGAGCATTTTTGTATCACAGGTCACAAATAGTGTTTTCTCAGCGAGAGAAGGCCAAAATGAACACTTCATGCAGAACTCCTGTATTTTGAGGAAAACTCACTGAAATCAAGCTGTAACTTCAAGTTTATGCATCTTTCTATGCTTTCAGGTTGAAACTTTACTGAAAACTCACTTTGAAGAAAAGTTAGAGCATTTTTGTATCACAGGTCACAAATAGCGTTTTCTCAGCGAGAGAAGGCCAAAATGAACACTTCATGCAGAACTCCTGTATTTTGATGAAAACTCACTGAAATCAAGCTGTAACTTCAAGTTTATGCATCTTTCTATGCTTTCAGGTTGAAACTTGACTGAAAACTCACTTTGAACAAAAGTTATGGCTGTTTTGTGTCCCACGTCACAAATAGCGCTTTCTCAGCGAGAGAAGGCCAAAATGAACACTTCATGCAGAACTCCTGTATTTTGATGAAAACTCACTGAAATCAAGCTGTAACTTCAAGTTTATGCATCTTTCTATGCTTTCAGGTTGAAACTTGACTGAAAACTCACTTTGAAGAAAAGTTAGAGCATTTTTGTATCACAGGTCACAAATAGTGTTTTCTCAGCGAGAGAAGGCCAAAATGAACACTTCATGCAGAACTCCTGTATTTTGATGAAAACTCACTGAAATCCACCTGTTACTTCAAGTTTATGCATCTTTCTATGCTTTCAGGTTGAAACTTGACTGAAAACTCACTTTGAACAAAAGTTATGGCTGTTTTGTGTCGCAGGTCACAAATAGTGTTTTCTCAGCGAGAGAAGGCCAAAATGAACACTTCATGCAGAACTCCTGTATTTTGATGAAAACTCACTGAAATCAAGCTGTAACTTCAAGTTTATGCATCTTTCTATGCTTTCAGGTTGAAACTTGACTGAAAACTCACTTTGAAGAAAAGTTAGAGCATTTTTGTATCACAGGTCACAAATAGTGTTTTCTCAGCGAGAGAAGGCCAAAATGAACACTTCATGCAGAACTCCTGTATTTTGATGAAAACTCACTGAAATCCACCTGTAACTTCAAGTTTATGCATCTTTCTATGCTTTCAGGTTGAAACTTGACTGAAAACTCACTTTGAACAAAAGTTATGGCTGTTTTGTGTCGCAGGTCACAAATAGTGTTTTCTCAGCGAGAGAAGGCCAAAATGAACACTTCATGCAGAACTCCTGTATTTTGATGAAAACTCACTGAAATCCACCTGTAACTTCAAGTTTATGCATCTTTCTATGCTTTCAGGTTGAAACTTGACTGAAAACTCACTTTGAAGAAAAGTTAGAGCATTTTTGTATCACAGGTCACAAATAGTGTTTTCTCAGCGAGAGAAGGCCAAAATGAACACTTCATGCAGAACTCCTGTATTTTGATGAAAACTCACTGAAATCAAGCTGTAACTTCAAGTTTATGCATCTTTCTATGCTTTCAGGTTGAAACTTGACTGAAAACTCACTTTGAACAAAAGTTAGAGCATTTTTGTATCACAGGTCACAAATAGTGTTTTCTCAGCGAGAGAAGGCCAAAATGAACACTTCATGCAGAACTCCTGTATTTTGATGAAAACTCACTGAAATCAAGCTGTAACTTCAAGTTTATGCATCTTTCTATGCTTTCAGGTTGAAACTTGACTGAAAACTCACTTTGAACAAAAGTTAGAGCATTTTTGTATCACAGGTCACAAATAGTGTTTTCTCAGCGAGAGAAGGCCAAAATGAACACTTCATGCAGAACTCCTGTATTTTGATGAAAACTCACTGAAATCAAGCTGTAACTTCAAGTTTATGCATCTTTCTATGCTTTCAGGTTGAAACTTGACTGAAAACTCACTTTGAACAAAAGTTAGAGCATTTTTGTATCACAGGTCACAAATAGCGTTTTCTCAGCGAGAGAAGGCCAAAATGAACACTTCATGCAGAACTCCTGTATTTTGATGAAAACTCACTGAAATCAAGCTGTAACTTCAAGTTTATGCATCTTTCTATGCTTTCAGGTTGAAACTTGACTGAAAACTCACTTTGAAGAAAAGTTAGAGCATTTTTGTATCACAGGTCACAAATAGTGTTTTCTCAGCGAGAGAAGGCCAAAATGAACACTTCATGCAGAACTCCTGTATTTTGATGAAAACTCACTGAAATCCACCTGTAACTTCAAGTTTATGCATCTTTCTATGCTTTCAGGTTGAAACTTGACTGAAAACTCACTTTGAAGAAAAGTTAGAGCATTTTTGTATCACAGGTCACAAATAGTGTTTTCTCAGAGAGAGAAGGCCAAAATGAACACTTCATGCAGAACTCCTGTATTTTGATGAAAACTCACTGAAATCCACCTGTAACTTCAAGTTTATGCATCTTTCTATGCTTTCAGGTTGAAACTTGACTGAAAACTCACTTTGAAGAAAAGTTAGAGCATTTTTGTATCACAGGTCACAAATAGTGTTTTCTCAGCGAGAGAAGGCCAAAATGAACACTTCATGCAGAACTCCTGTATTTTGAGGAAAACTCACTGAAATCAAGCTGTAACTTCAAGTTTATGCATCTTTCTATGCTTTCAGGTTGAAACTTTACTGAAAACTCACTTTGAAGAAAAGTTAAGAGCATTTTTGTATCACAGGTTCACAGGTCACAAATAGCGTTTTCTCAGCGAGAGAAGGCCAAAATGAACACTTCATGCAGAACTCCTGTATTTTGATGAAAACTCACTGAAATCAAGCTGTAACTTCAAGTTTATGCATCTTTCTATGCTTTCAGGTTGAAACTTGACTGAAAACTCACTTTGAACAAAAGTTATGGCTGTTTTGTGTCCCACGTCACAAATAGCGCTTTCTCAGCGAGAGAAGGCCAAAATGAACACTTCATGCAGAACTCCTGTATTTTGATGAAAACTCACTGAAATCAAGCTGTAACTTCAAGTTTATGCATCTTTCTATGCTTTCAGGTTGAAACTTGACTGAAAACTCACTTTGAAGAAAAGTTAGAGCATTTTTGTATCACAGGTCACAAATAGTGTTTTCTCAGCGAGAGAAGGCCAAAATGAACACTTCATGCAGAACTCCTGTATTTTGATGAAAACTCACTGAAATCCACCTGTAACTTCAAGTTTATGCATCTTTCTATGCTTTCAGGTTGAAACTTGACTGAAAACTCACTTTGAACAAAAGTTATGGCTGTTTTGTGTCGCAGGTCACAAATAGTGTTTTCTCAGCGAGAGAAGGCCAAAATGAACACTTCATGCAGAACTCCTGTATTTTGATGAAAACTCACTGAAATCCACCTGTAACTTCAAGTTTATGCATCTTTCTATGCTTTCAGGTTGAAACTTGACTGAAA
This sequence comes from Aulostomus chinensis, assembly GCF_037954235.1. Taxonomy (NCBI): domain Eukaryota; kingdom Metazoa; phylum Chordata; class Actinopteri; order Syngnathiformes; family Aulostomidae; genus Aulostomus; species Aulostomus chinensis. The sequence goes on from NW_028234258.1 coordinate 22,216, forward strand.
ACTCACTTTGAAGAAAAGTTAGAGCATTTTTGTATCACAGGTCACAAATAGTGTTTTCTCAGCGAGAGAAGGCCAAAATGAACACTTCATGCAGAACTCCTGTATTTTGATGAAAACTCACTGAAATCAAGCTGTAACTTCAAGTTTATGCATCTTTCTATGCTTTCAGGTTGAAACTTGACTGAAAACTCACTTTGAAGAAAAGTTAGAGCATTTTTGTATCACAGGTCACAAATAGCGTTTTCTCAGCGAGAGAAGGCCAAAATGAACACTTAATGCAGAACTCCTGTATTTTGATGAAAACTCACTGAAATCAAGCTGTAACTTCAAGTTTATGCATCTTTCTATGCTTTCAGGTTGAAACTTGACTGAAAACTCACTTTGAAGAAAAGTTAGAGCATTTTTGTATCACAGGTCACAAATAGTGTTTTCTCAGCGAGAGAAGGCCAAAATGAACACTTCATGCAGAACTCCTGTATTTTGATGAAAACTCACTGAAATCCACCTGTAACTTCAAGTTTATGCATCTTTCTATGCTTTCAGGTTGAAACTTGACTGAAAACTCACTTTGAAGAAAAGTTAGAGCATTTTTGTATCACAGGTCACAAATAGTGTTTTCTCAGCGAGAGAAGGCCAAAATGAACACTTCATGCAGAACTCCTGTATTTTGATGAAAACTCACTGAAATCCACCTGTAACTTCAAGTTTATGCATCTTTCTATGCTTTCAGGTTGAAACTTGACTGAAAACTCACTTTGAACAAAAGTTATGGCTGTTTTGTGTCGCAGGTCACAAATAGTGTTTTCTCAGCGAGAGAAGGCCAAAATGAACACTTCATGCAGAACTCCTGTATTTTGATGAAAACTCACTGAAATCAACCTGTAACTTCAAGTTTATGCATCTTTCTATGCTTTCAGGTTGAAACTTGACTGAAAACTCACTTTGAAGAAAAGTTAGAGCATTTTTGTATCACAGGTCACAAATAGTGTTTTCTCAGCGAGAGAAGGCCAAAATGAACACTTCATGCAGAACTCCTGTATTTTGATGAAAACTCACTGAAATCAAGCTGTAACTTCAAGTTTATGCATCTTTCTATGCTTTCAGGTTGAAACTTGACTGAAAACTCACTTTGAACAAAAGTTAGAGCATTTTTGTATCACAGGTCACAAATAGCGTTTTCTCAGCGAGAGAAGGCCAAAATGAACACTTCATGCAGAACTCCTGTATTTTGATGAAAACTCACTGAAATCAAGCTGTAACTTCAAGTTTATGCATCTTTCTATGCTTTCAGGTTGAAACTTGACTGAAAACTCACTTTGAAGAAAAGTTAGAGCATTTTTGTATCACAGGTCACAAATAGTGTTTTCTCAGCGAGAGAAGGCCAAAATGAACACTTCATGCAGAACTCCTGTATTTTGATGAAAACTCACTGAAATCCACCTGTAACTTCAAGTTTATGCATCTTTCTATGCTTTCAGGTTGAAACTTGACTGAAAACTCACTTTGAAGAAAAGTTAGAGCATTTTTGTATCACAGGTCACAAATAGTGTTTTCTCAGCGAGAGAAGGCCAAAATGAACACTTCATGCAGAACTCCTGTATTTTGATGAAAACTCACTGAAATCCACCTGTAACTTCAAGTTTATGCATCTTTCTATGCTTTCAGGTTGAAACTTGACTGAAAACTCACTTTGAAGAAAAGTTAGAGCATTTTTGTATCACAGGTCACAAATAGTGTTTTCTCAGCGAGAGAAGGCCAAAATGAACACTTCATGCAGAACTCCTGTATTTTGATGAAAACTCACTGAAATCCACCTGTAACTTCAAGTTTATGCATCTTTCTATGCTTTCAGGTTGAAACTTGACTGAAAACTCACTTTGAACAAAAGTTATGGCTGTTTTGTGTCGCAGGTCACAAATAGTGTTTTCTCAGCGAGAGAAGGCCAAAATGAACACTTCATGCAGAACTCCTGTATTTTGATGAAAACTCACTGAAATCAAGCTGTAACTTCAAGTTTATGCATCTTTCTATGCTTTCAGGTTGAAACTTGACTGAAAACTCACTTTGAAGAAAAGTTAGAGCATTTTTGTATCACAGGTCACAAATAGCGTTTTCTCAGCGAGAGAAGGCCAAAATGAACACTTCATGCAGAACTCCTGTATTTTGATGAAAACTCACTGAAATCCACCTGTAACTTCAAGTTTATGCATCTTTCTATGCTTTCAGGTTGAAACTTGACTGAAAACTCACTTTGAAGAAAAGTTAGAGCATTTTTGTATCACAGGTCACAAATAGTGTTTTCTCAGCGAGAGAAGGCCAAAATGAACACTTCATGCAGAACTCCTGTATTTTGATGAAAACTCACTGAAATCAAGCTGTAACTTCAAGTTTATGCATCTTTCTATGCTTTCAGGTTGAAACTTGACTGAAAACTCACTTTGAACAAAAGTTAGAGCATTTTTGTATCACAGGTCACAAATAGCGTTTTCTCAGCGAGAGAAGGCCAAAATGAACACTTAATGCAGAACTCCTGTATTTTGATGAAAACTCACTGAAATCAAGCTGTAACTTCAAGTTTATGCATCTTTCTATGCTTTCAGGTTGAAACTTGACTGAAAACTCACTTTGAAGAAAAGTTAGAGCATTTTTGTATCACAGGTCACAAATAGTGTTTTCTCAGCGAGAGAAGGCCAAAATGAACACTTCATGCAGAACTCCTGTATTTTGATGAAAACTCACTGAAATCCACCTGTAACTTCAAGTTTATGCATCTTTCTATGCTTTCAGGTTGAAACTTGACTGAAAACTCACTTTGAAGAAAAGTTAGAGCATTTTTGTATCACAGGTCACAAATAGCGTTTTCTCAGCGAGAGAAGGCCAAAATGAACACTTCATGCAGAACTCCTGTATTTTGATGAAAACTCACTGAAATCCACCTGTAACTTCAAGTTTATGCATCTTTCTATGCTTTCAGGTTGAAACTTGACTGAAAACTCACTTTGAACAAAAGTTATGGCTGTTTTGTGTCGCAGGTCACAAATAGTGTTTTCTCAGCGAGAGAAGGCCAAAATGAACACTTCATGCAGAACTCCTGTATTTTGATGAAAACTCACTGAAATCAACCTGTAACTTCAAGTTTATGCATCTTTCTATGCTTTCAGGTTGAAACTTGACTGAAAACTCACTTTGAAGAAAAGTTAGAGCATTTTTGTATCACAGGTCACAAATAGTGTTTTCTCAGCGAGAGAAGGCCAAAATGAACACTTCATGCAGAACTCCTGTATTTTGATTAAAACTCACTGAAATCAAGCTGTAACTTCAAGTTTATGCATCTTTCTATGCTTTCAGGTTGAAACTTGACTGAAAACTCACTTTGAACAAAAGTTAGAGCATTTTTGTATCACAGGTCACAAATAGCGTTTTCTCAGCGAGAGAAGGCCAAAATGAACACTTCATGCAGAACTCCTGTATTTTGATGAAAACTCACTGAAATCAAGCTGTAACTTCAAGTTTATGCATCTTTCTATGCTTTCAGGTTGAAACTTGACTGAAAACTCACTTTGAAGAAAAGTTAGAGCATTTTTGTATCACAGGTCACAAATAGTGTTTTCTCAGCGAGAGAAGGCCAAAATGAACACTTCATGCAGAACTCCTGTATTTTGATGAAAACTCACTGAAATCCACCTGTAACTTCAAGTTTATGCATCTTTCTATGCTTTCAGGTTGAAACTTGACTGAAAACTCACTTTGAAGAAAAGTTAGAGCATTTTTGTATCACAGGTCACAAATAGTGTTTTCTCAGCGAGAGAAGGCCAAAATGAACACTTCATGCAGAACTCCTGTATTTTGATGAAAACTCACTGAAATCCACCTGTAACTTCAAGTTTATGCATCTTTCTATGCTTTCAGGTTGAAACTTGACTGAAAACTCACTTTGAAGAAAAGTTAGAGCATTTTTGTATCACAGGTCACAAATAGTGTTTTCTCAGCGAGAGAAGGCCAAAATGAACACTTCATGCAGAACTCCTGTATTTTGATGAAAACTCACTGAAATCCACCTGTAACTTCAAGTTTATGCATCTTTCTATGCTTTCAGGTTGAAACTTGACTGAAAACTCACTTTGAACAAAAGTTATGGCTGTTTTGTGTCGCAGGTCACAAATAGTGTTTTCTCAGCGAGAGAAGGCCAAAATGAACACTTCATGCAGAACTCCTGTATTTTGATGAAAACTCACTGAAATCAAGCTGTAACTTCAAGTTTATGCATCTTTCTATGCTTTCAGGTTGAAACTTGACTGAAAACTCACTTTGAAGAAAAGTTAGAGCATTTTTGTATCACAGGTCACAAATAGCGTTTTCTCAGCGAGAGAAGGCCAAAATGAACACTTCATGCAGAACTCCTGTATTTTGATGAAAACTCACTGAAATCCACCTGTAACTTCAAGTTTATGCATCTTTCTATGCTTTCAGGTTGAAACTTGACTGAAAACTCACTTTGAACAAAAGTTATGGCTGTTTTGTGTCCCACGTCACAAATAGCGTTTTCTCAGCGAGAGAAGGCCAAAATGAACACTTCATGCAGAACTCCTGTATTTTGATGAAAACTCACTGAAATCAAGCTGTAACTTCAAGTTTATGCATCTTTCTATGCTTTCAGGTTGAAACTTGACTGAAAACTCACTTTGAACAAAAGTTAGAGCATTTTTGTATCACAGGTCACAAATAGTGTTTTCTCAGCGAGAGAAGGCCAAAATGAACACTTCATGCAGAACTCCTGTATTTTGATGAAAACTCACTGAAATCCACCTGTAACTTCAAGTTTATGCATCTTTCTATGCTTTCAGGTTGAAACTTGACTGAAAACTCACTTTGAACAAAAGTTATGGCTGTTTTGTGTCGCAGGTCACAAATAGTGTTTTCTCAGCGAGAGAAGGCAAAAATGAACACTTCATGCAGAACTCCTGTATTTTGATGAAAACTCACTGAAATCCACCTGTAACTTCAAGTTTATGCATCTTTCTATGCTTTCAGGTTGAAACTTGACTGAAAACTCACTTTGAAGAAAAGTTAGAGCATTTTTGTATCACAGGTCACAAATAGTGTTTTCTCAGCGAGAGAAGGCCAAAATGAACACTTCATGCAGAACTCCTGTATTTTGATGAAAACTCACTGAAATCAAGCTGTAACTTCAAGTTTATGCATCTTTCTATGCTTTCAGGTTGAAACTTGACTGAAAACTCACTTTGAACAAAAGTTATGGCTGTTTTGTGTCGCAGGTCACAAATAGTGTTTTCTCAGCGAGAGAAGGCCAAAATGAACACTTCATGCAGAACTCCTGTATTTTGATGAAAACTCACTGAAATCAAGCTGTAACTTCAAGTTTATGCATCTTTCTATGCTTTCAGGTTGAAACTTGACTGAAAACTCACTTTGAACAAAAGTTATGGCTGTTTTGTGTCCCACGTCACAAATAGCGTTTTCTCAGCGAGAGAAGGCCAAAATGAACACTTCATGCAGAACTCCTGTATTTTGATGAAAACTCACTGAAATCAAGCTGTAACTTCAAGTTTATGCATCTTTCTATGCTTTCAGGTTGAAACTTGACTGAAAACTCACTTTGAACAAAAGTTATGGCTGTTTTGTGTCCCACGTCACAAATAGCGTTTTCTCAGCGAGAGAAGGCCAAAATGAACACTTCATGCAGAACTCCTGTATTTTGATGAAAACTCACTGAAATCCACCTGTAACTTCAAGTTTATGCATCTTTCTATGCTTTCAGGTTGAAACTTGACTGAAAACTCACTTTGAACAAAAGTTATGGCTGTTTTGTGTCCCACGTCACAAATAGCGTTTTCTCAGCGAGAGAAGGCCAAAATGAACACTTCATGCAGAACTCCTGTATTTTGATGAAAACTCACTGAAATCAAGCTGTAACTTCAAGTTTATGCATCTTTCTATGCTTTCAGGTTGAAACTTGACTGAAAACTCACTTTGAACAAAAGTTATGGCTGTTTTGTATCCCACGTCACAAATAGCGTTTTCTCAGCGAGAGAAGGCCAAAATGAACACTTCATGCAAAACTCCTGTATTTTGATGAAAACTCACTGAAATCAAGCTGTAACTTCAAGTTTATGCATCTTTCTATGCTTTCAGGTTTAAACTTGACTGAAAACTCACTTTGAACAAAAGTTAGAGCATTTTTGTATCACAGGTCACAAATAGTGTTTTCTCAGCGAGAGAAGGCCAAAATGAACACTTCATACAGAACTCCTGTATTTTGATGAAAACTCACTGAAATCCACCTGTAACTTCAAGTTTATGCATCTTTCTATGCTTTCATGTTGAAACTTGACTGAAAACTCACTTTGAACAAAAGTTATGGCTGTTTTGTGTCGCAGGTCACAAATAGTGTTTTCTCAGCGAGAGAAGGCCAAAATGAACACTTCATGCAGAACTCCTGTATTTTGATGAAAACTCACTGAAATCCACCTGTAACTTCAAGTTTATGCATCTTTCTATGCTTTCAGGTTGAAACTTGACTGAAAACTCACTTTGAAGAAAAGTTAGAGCATTTTTGTATCACAGGTCACAAATAGTGTTTTCTCAGCGAGAGAAGGCCAAAATGAACACTTCATGCAGAACTCCTGTATTTTGAGGAAAACTCACTGAAATCCACCTGTAACTTCAAGTTTATGCATCTTTCTATGCTTTCAGGTTGAAACTTGACTGAAAACTCACTTTGAAGAAAAGTTAGAGCATTTTTGTATCACAGGTCACAAATAGCGTTTTCTCAGCGAGAGAAGGCCAAAATGAACACTTCATGCAGAACTCCTGTATTTTGATGAAAACTCACTGAAATCCACCTGTAACTTCAAGTTTATGCATCTTTCTATGCTTTCAGGTTGAAACTTGACTGAAAACTCACTTTGAACAAAAGTTATGGCTGTTTTGTGTCCCACGTCACAAATAGCGTTTTCTCAGCGAGAGAAGGCCAAAATGAACACTTCATGCAGAACTCCTGTATTTTGATGAAAACTCACTGAAATCAAGCTGTAACTTCAAGTTTATGCATCTTTCTATGCTTTCAGGTTGAAACTTGACTGAAAACTCACTTTGAACAAAAGTTAGAGCATTTTTGTATCACAGGTCACAAATAGTGTTTTCTCAGCGAGAGAAGGCCAAAATGAACACTTCATGCAGAACTCCTGTATTTTGATGAAAACTCACTGAAATCCACCTGTAACTTCAAGTTTATGCATCTTTCTATGCTTTCAGGTTGAAACTTGACTGAAAACTCACTTTGAACAAAAGTTATGGCTGTTTTGTGTCCCACGTCACAAATAGCGTTTTCTCAGCGAGAGAAGACCAAAATGAACACTTCATGCAGAACTCCTGTATTTTGATGAAAACTCACTGAAATCAAGCTGTAACTTCAAGTTTATGCATCTTTCTATGCTTTCAGGTTGAAACTTGACTGAAAACTCACTTTGAACAAAAGTTATGGCTGTTTTGTGTCCCACGTCACAAATAGCGTTTTCTCAGCGAGAGAAGGCCAAAATGAACACTTCATGCAAAACTCCTGTATTTTGATGAAAACTCACTGAAATCAAGCTGTAACTTCAAGTTTATGCATCTTTCTATGCTTTCAGGTTGAAACTTGACTGAAAACTCACTTTGAACAAAAGTTAGAGCATTTTTGTATCACAGGTCACAAATAGTGTTTTCTCAGCGAGAGAAGGCCAAAATGAACACTTCATGCAGAACTCCTGTATTTTGATGAAAACTCACTGAAATCCACCTGTAACTTCAAGTTTATGCATCTTTCTATGCTTTCAGGTTGAAACTTGACTGAAAACTCACTTTGAACAAAAGTTATGGCTGTTTTGTGTCGCAGGTCACAAATAGTGTTTTCTCAGCGAGAGAAGGCCAAAATGAACACTTCATGCAGAACTCCTGTATTTTGATGAAAACTCACTGAAATCCACCTGTAACTTCAAGTTTATGCATCTTTCTATGCTTTCAGGTTGAAACTTGACTGAAAACTCACTTTGAACAAAAGTTATGGCTGTTTTGTGTCCCACGTCACAAATAGCGTTTTCTCAGCGAGAGAAGGCCAAAATGAACACTTCATGCAAAACTCCTGTATTTTGATGAAAACTCACTGAAATCAAGCTGTAACTTCAAGTTTATGCATCTTTCTATGCTTTCAGGTTGAAACTTGACTGAAAACTCACTTTGAACAAAAGTTAGAGCATTTTTGTATCACAGGTCACAAATAGTGTTTTCTCAGCGAGAGAAGGCCAAAATGAACACTTCATGCAGAACTCCTGTATTTTGATGAAAACTCACTGAAATCCACCTGTAACTTCAAGTTTATGCATCTTTCTATGCTTTCAGGTTGAAACTTGACTGAAAACTCACTTTGAACAAAAGTTATGGCTGTTTTGTGTCGCAGGTCACAAATAGTGTTTTCTCAGCGAGAGAAGGCCAAAATGAACACTTCATGCAGAACTCCTGTATTTTGATGAAAACTCACTGAAATCCACCTGTAACTTCAAGTTTATGCATCTTTCTATGCTTTCAGGTTGAAACTTGACTGAAAACTCACTTTGAAGAAAAGTTAGAGCATTTTTGTATCACAGGTCACAAATAGTGTTTTCTCAGCGAGAGAAGGCCAAAATGAACACTTCATGCAGAACTCCTGTATTTTGAGGAAAACTCACTGAAATCCACCTGTAACTTCAAGTTTATGCATCTTTCTATGCTTTCAGGTTGAAACTTGACTGAAAACTCACTTTGAAGAAAAGTTAGAGCATTTTTGTATCACAGGTCACAAATAGCGTTTTCTCAGCGAGAGAAGGCCAAAATGAACACTTCATGCAGAACTCCTGTATTTTGATGAAAACTCACTGAAATCCACCTGTAACTTCAAGTTTATGCATCTTTCTATGCTTTCAGGTTGAAACTTGACTGAAAACTCACTTTGAACAAAAGTTATGGCTGTTTTGTGTCCCACGTCACAAATAGCGTTTTCTCAGCGAGAGAAGGCCAAAATGAACACTTCATGCAGAACTCCTGTATTTTGATGAAAACTCACTGAAATCAAGCTGTAACTTCAAGTTTATGCATCTTTCTATGCTTTCAGGTTGAAACTTGACTGAAAACTCACTTTGAACAAAAGTTAGAGCATTTTTGTATCACAGGTCACAAATAGTGTTTTCTCAGCGAGAGAAGGCCAAAATGAACACTTCATGCAGAACTCCTGTATTTTGATGAAAACTCACTGAAATCCACCTGTAACTTCAAGTTTATGCATCTTTCTATGCTTTCAGGTTGAAACTTGACTGAAAACTCACTTTGAAGAAAAGTTAGAGCATTTTTGTGTCGCAGGTCACAAATAGTGTTTTCTCAGCGAGAGAAGGCCAAAATGAACACTTCATGCAGAACTCCTGTATTTTGATGAAAACTCACTGAAATCAACCTGTAACTTCAAGTTTATGCATCTTTCTATGCTTTCAGGTTGAAACTTGACTGAAAACTCACTTTGAAGAAAAGTTAGAGCATTTTTGTATCACAGGTCACAAATAGTGTTTTCTCAGCGAGAGAAGGCCAAAATGAACACTTCATGCAGAACTCCTGTATTTTGATGAAAACTCACTGAAATCAAGCTGTAACTTCAAGTTTATGCATCTTTCTATGCTTTCAGGTTGAAACTTGACTGAAAACTCACTTTGAACAAAAGTTAGAGCATTTTTGTATCACAGGTCACAAATAGCGTTTTCTCAGTGAGAGAAGGCCAAAATGAACACTTCATGCAGAACTCCTGTATTTTGATGAAAACTCACTGAAATCAAGCTGTAACTTCAAGTTTATGCATCTTTCTATGCTTTCAGGTTGAAACTTGACTGAAAACTCACTTTGAAGAAAAGTTAGAGCATTTTTGTATCACAGGTCACAAATAGTGTTTTCTCAGCGAGAGAAGGCCAAAATGAACACTTCATGCAGAACTCCTGTATTTTGAGGAAAACTCACTGAAATCAAGCTGTACCTTCAAGTTTATGCATCTTTCTATGCTTTCAGGTTGAAACTTGACTGAAAACTCACTTTGAAGAAAAGTTAGAGCATTTTTGTATCACAGGTCACAAATAGCGTTTTCTCAGCGAGAGAAGGCCAAAATGAACACTTCATGCAGAACTCCTGTATTTTGATGAAAACTCACTGAAATCAAGCTGTAACTTCAAGTTTATGCATCTTTCTATGCTTTCAGGTTGAAACTTGACTGAAAACTCACTTTGAACAAAAGTTATGGCTGTTTTGTGTCCCACGTCACAAATAGCGTTTTCTCAGCGAGAGAAGGCCAAAATGAACACTTCATGCAGAACTCCTGTATTTTGATGAAAACTCACTGAAATCCACCTGTAACTTCAAGTTTATGCATCTTTCTATGCTTTCAGGTTGAAACTTGACTGAAAACTCACTTTGAACAAAAGTTAGAGCATTTTTGTATCACAGGTCACAAATAGTGTTTTCTCAGCGAGAGAAGGCCAAAATGAACACTTCATGCAGAACTCCTGTATTTTGATGAAAACTCACTGAAATCCACCTGTAACTTCAAGTTTATGCATCTTTCTATGCTTTCAGGTTGAAACTTGACTGAAAACTCACTTTGAACAAAAGTTATGGCTGTTTTGTGTCCCACGTCACAAATAGCGTTTTCTCAGCGAGAGAAGGCCAAAATGAACACTTCATGCAAAACCCTTGTATTTTGATGAAAACTCACTGAAATCAAGCTGTAACTTCAAGTTTATGCATCTTTCTATGCTTTCAGGTTGAAACTTGACTGAAAACTCACTTTGAACAAAAGTTAGAGCATTTTTGTATCACAGGTCACAAATAGTGTTTTCTCAGCGAGAGAAGGCCAAAATGAACACTTCATGCAGAACTCCTGTATTTTGATGAAAACTCACTGAAATCAAGCTGTAACTTCAAGTTTATGCATCTTTCTATGCTTTCAGGTTGAAACTTGACTGAAAACTCACTTTGAACAAAAGTTATGGCTGTTTTGTGTCCCACGTCACAAATAGTGTTTTCTCAGCGAGAGAAGGCCAAAATGAACACTTCATGCAGAACTCCTGTATTTTGATGAAAACTCACTGAAATCAAGCTGTAACTTCAAGTTTATGCATCTTTCTATGCTTTCAGGTTGAAACTTGACTGAAAACTCACTTTGAACAAAAGTTATGGCTGTTTTGTGTCCCACGTCACAAATAGCGTTTTCTTAGCGAGAGAAGGCCAAAATGAACACTTCATGCAGAACTCCTGTATTTTGATGAAAACTCACTGAAATCAAGCTGTAACTTCAAGTTTATGCATCTTTCTATGCTTTCAGGTTGAAACTTGACTGAAAACTCACTTTGAACAAAAGTTAGAGCATTTTTGTATCACAGGTCACAAATAGTGTTTTCTCAGCGAGAGAAGGCCAAAATGAACACTTCATGCAGAACTCCTGTATTTTGATGAAAACTCACTGAAATCCACCTGTAACTTCAAGTTTATGCATCTTTCTATGCTTTCAGGTTGAAACTTGACTGAAAACTCACTTTGAAAAAAAGTTATGGCTGTTTTGTGTCGCAGGTCACAAATAGTGTTTTCTCAGCGAGAGAAGGCCAAAATGAACACTTCATGCAGTACTCCTGTATTTTGATGAAAACTCTCTGAAATCAAGCTGTAACTTCAAGTTTATGCATCTTTCTATGCTTTCAGGTTGAAACTTGACTGAAAACTCACTTTGAAGAAAAGTTAGAGCATTTTTGTATCACAGGTCACAAATAGTGTTTTCTCAGCGAGAGAAGGCCAAAATGAACAATTCATGCAGAACTCCTGTATTTTGATGAAAACTCACTGAAATCAAGCTGTAACTTCAAGTTTATGCATCTTTCTATGCTTTCAGGTTGAAACTTGACTGAAAACTCACTTTGAACAAAAGTTATGGCTGTTTTGTGTCGCAGGTCACAAATAGTGTTTTCTCAGCGAGAGAAGGCCAAAATGAACACTTCATGCAGAACTCCTGTATTTTGATGAAAACTCACTGAAATCAACCTGTAACTTCAAGTTTATGCATCTTTCTATGCTTTCAGGTTAAAACTTGACTGAAAACTCACTTTGAACAAAAGTTATGGCTGTTTTGTGTCCCACGTCACAAATAGCGTTTTCTCAGCGAGAGAAGGCCAAAATGAACACTTCATGCAGAACTCCTGTATTTTGATGAAAACTCACAGAAATCAAGCTGTAACTTCAAGTTTATGCATCTTTCTATGCTTTCAGGTTGAAACTTGACTGAAAACTCACTTTGAAGAAAAGTTAGAGCATTTTTGTATCACAGGTCACAAATAGTGTTTTCTCAGCGAGAGAAGGCCAAAATGAACACTTCATGCAGAACTCCTGTATTTTGATGAAAACTCACTGAAATCCACCTGTAACTTCAAGTTTATGATTCTTTCTATGCTTTCAGGTTGAAACTTGACTGAAAACTCACTTTGAAGAAAAGTTAGAGCATTTTTGTATCACAGGTCACAAATAGTGTTTTCTCAGCGAGAGAAGGCCAAAATGAACACTTCATGCAGAACTCCTGTATTTTGATGAAAACTCACTGAAATCAAGCTGTAACTTCAAGTTTATGCATCTTTCTAAGCTTTCAGGTTGAAACTTGACTGAAAACTCACTTTGAACAAAAGTTATGGCTGTTTTGTGTCACAGGTCACAAATAGCGTTTTCTGAGCGAGAGAAGGCCAAAATGAACACTTCATGCAGTACTCCTGTATTTTGATGAAAACTCTCTGAAATCAAGCTGTAACTTCAAGTTTATGCATCTTTCTATGCTTTCAGGTTGAAACTTGACTGAAAACTCACTTTGAAGAAAAATTAGAGCATTTTTGTATCACAGGTCACAAATAGTGTTTTCTCAGCGAGAGAAGGCCAAAATGAACACTTCATGCAGAACTCCTGTATTTTGATGAAAACTCACTGAAATCAAGCTGTAACTTCAAGTTTATGCATCTTTCTATGCTTTCAGGTTGAAACTTGACTGAAAACTCACTTTGAAGAAAAGTTAGAGCATTTTTGTATCACAGGTCACAAATAGTGTTTTCTCAGCGAGAGAAGGCCAAAATGAACACTTCATGCAGAACTCCTGTATTTTGATGAAAACTCACTGAAATCAAGCTGTAACTTCAAGTTTATGCATCTTTCTATGCTTTCAGGTTGAAACTTGACTGAAAACTCACTTTGAACAAAAGTTATGGCTGTTTTGTATCACAGGTCACAAATAGCGTTTTCTCAGCGAGAGAAGGCCAAAATGAACACTTCATGCAGAACTCCTGTATTTTGATGAAAACTCTCTGAAATCAAGCTGTAACTTCAAGTTTATGCATCTTTCTATGCTTTCAGGTTGAAACTTGACTGAAAACTCACTTTGAAGAAAAGTTAGAGCATTTTTGTATCACAGGTCACAAATAGTGTTTTCTCAGCGAGAGAAGGCCAAAATGAACACTTCATGCAGAACTCCTGTATTTTGATGAAAACTCACTGAAATCAAGCTGTAACTTCAAGTTTATGCATCTTTCTATGCTTTCAGGTTGAAACTTGACTGAAAACTCACTTTGAAGAAAAGTTAGAGCATTTTTGTATCACAGGTCACAAATAGTGTTTTCTCAGCGAGAGAAGGCCAAAATGAACACTTCATGCAGAACTCCTGTATTTTGATGAAAACTCACTGAAATCCACCTGTAACTTCAAGTTTATGCATCTTTCTATGCTTTCAGGTTGAAACTTGACTGAAAACTCACTTTGAACAAAAGTTATGGCTGTTTTGTGTCCCACGTCACAAATAGCGTTTTCTCAGCGAGAGAAGGCCAAAATGAACACTTCATGCAAAACCCTTGTATTTTGATGAAAACTCACTGAAATCAAGCTGTAACTTCAAGTTTATGCATCTTTCTATGCTTTGAGGTTGAAACTTGACTGAAAACTCACTTTGAACAAAAGTTAGAGCATTTTTGTATCACAGGTCACAAATAGTGTTTTCTCAGCGAGAGAAGGCCAAAATGAACACTTCATGCAGAACTCCTGTATTTTGATGAAAACTCACTGAAATCAAGCTGTAACTTCAAGTTTATGCATCTTTCTATGCTTTCAGGTTGAAACTTGACTGAAAACTCACTTTGAACAAAAGTTAGAGCATTTTTGTATAACAGGTCACAAATAGTGTTTTCTCAGCGAGAGAAGGCCAAAATGAACACTTCATGCAGAACTCCTGTATTTTGATGAAAACTCACTGAAATCCACCTGTAACTTCAAGTTTATGCATCTTTCTATGCTTTCAGGTTGAAACTTGACTGAAAACTCACTTTGAACAAAAGTTATGGCTGTTTTGTGTCGCAGGTCACAAATAGTGTTTTCTCAGCGAGAGAAGGCCAAAATGAACACTTCATGCAGTACTCCTGTATTTTGATGAAAACTCTCTGAAATCAAGCTGTAACTTCAAGTTTATGCATCTTTCTATGCTTTCAGGTTGAAACTTGACTGAAAACTCACTTTGAAGAAAATTTAGAGCATTTTTGTATCACAGGTCACAAATAGTGTTTTCTCAGCGAGAGAAGGCCAAAATGAACACTTCATGCAGAACTCCTGTATTTTGATGAAAACTCACTGAAATCAAGCTGTAACTTCAAGTTTATGCATCTTTCTATGCTTTCAGGTTGAAACTTGACTGAAAACTCACTTTGAACAAAAGTTATGGCTGTTTTGTGTCGCAGGTCACAAATAGTGTTTTCTCAGCGAGAGAAGGCCAAAATGAACACTTCATGCAGAACTCCTGTATTTTGATGAAAACTCACTGAAATCAACCTGTAACTTCAAGTTTCTGCATCTTTCTATGCTTTCAGGTTGAAACTTGACTGAAAACTCACTTTGAACAAAAGTTATGGCTGTTTTGTGTCCCACGTCACAAATAGCGTTTTCTCAGCGAGAGAAGGCCAAAATGAACACTTCATGCAGAACTCCTGTATTTTGATGAAAACTCACTGAAATCAAGCTGTAACTTCAAGTTTATGCATCTTTCTATGCTTTCAGGTTGAAACTTGACTGAAAACTCACTTTGAAGAAAAGTTAGAGCATTTTTGTATCACAGGTCACAAATAGTGTTTTCTCAGCGAGAGAAGGCCAAAATGAACACTTCATGCAGAACTCCTGTATTTTGATGAAAACTCACTGAAATCCACCTGTAACTTCAAGTTTATGATTCTTTCTATGCTTTCAGGTTGAAACTTGACTGAAAACTCACTTTGAAGAAAAGTTAGAGCATTTTTGTATCACAGGTCACAAATAGTGTTTTCTCAGCGAGAGAAGGCCAAAATGAACACTTCATGCAGAACTCCTGTATTTTGATGAAAACTCACTGAAATCAAGCTGTAACTTCAAGTTTATGCATCTTTCTAAGCTTTCAGGTTGAAACTTGACTGAAAACTCACTTTGAACAAAAGTTATGGCTGTTTTGTATCACAGGTCACAAATAGCGTTTTCTCAGCGAGAGAAGGCCAAAATGAACACTTCATGCAGTACTCCTGTATTTTGATGAAAACTCTCTGAAATCAAGCTGTAACTTCAAGTTTATGCATCTTTCTATGCTTTCAGGTTGAAACTTGACTGAAAACTCACTTTGAAGAAAAATTAGAGCATTTTTGTATCACAGGTCACAAATAGTGTTTTCTCAGCGAGAGAAGGCCAAAATGAACACTTCATGCAGAACTCCTGTATTTTGATGAAAACTCACTGAAATCAAGCTGTAACTTCAAGTTTATGCATCTTTCTATGCTTTCAGGTTGAAACTTGACTGAAAACTCACTTTGAACAAAAGTTATGGCTGTTTTGTGTCCCACGTCACAAATAGCGTTTTCTCAGCGAGAGAAGGCCAAAATGAACACTTCATGCAGAACTCCTGTATTTTGATGAAAACTCACTGAAATCAAGCTGTAACTTCAAGTTTATGCATCTTTCTATGCTTTCAGGTTGAAACTTGACTGAAAACTCACTTTGAACAAAAGTTATGGCTGTTTTGTGTCGCAGGTCACAAATAGTGTTTTCTCAGCGAGAGAAGGCCAAAATGAACACTTCATGCAAAACTCCTGTATTTTGATGAAAACTCACTTTAATCAAGCTGTAACTTCAAGTTTATGCATCTTTCTATGCTTTCAGGTTGAAACTTGACTGAAAACTCACTTTGAAGAAAAGTTAGAGCATTTTTGTATCACAGGTCACAAATAGTGTTTTCTCAGCGAGAGAAGGCCAAAATGAACACTTCATGCAGAACTCCTGTATTTTGATGAAAACTCACTGAAATCAAGCTGTAACTTCAAGTTTATGCATCTTTCTATGCTTTCAGGTTGAAACTTGACTGAAAACTCACTTTGAACAAAAGTTATGGCTGTTTTGTGTCGCAGGTCACAAATAGTGTTTTCTCAGCGAGAGAAGGCCAAAATGAACACTTCATGCAGAACTCCTGTATTTTGATGAAAACTCACTGAAATCCACCTGTAACTTCAAGTTTATGCATCTTTCTATGCTTTCAGGTTGAAACTTGACTGAAAACTCACTTTGAAGAAAAGTTAGAGCATTTTTGTATCACAGGTCACAAATAGTGTTTTCTCAGCGAGAGAAGGCCAAAATGAACACTTCATGCAGAACTCCTGTATTTTGATGAAAACTCACTGAAATCAAGCTGTAACTTCAAGTTTATGCATCTTTCTATGCTTTCAGGTTGAAACTTGACTGAAAACT
>NW_028234259.1:0-39006 GCF_037954235.1 Aulostomus chinensis
GAGTTTTGATCTCTTCAGGAGGGGTGCGAGGCCCCTCTTTCTAGGAGTACTGGGGTGAGTGCCAATGTATGTGGATGGAAACAAGCGAGTGCATGTCCTGAAGAGTGGAATTCCTAGCCTGTAAAAAATCACTGATAGTAATCTTTACAGTAATAGTTCTCTATCTCACTGTGTAGCTATCCCCAGTAAGATTGTTCCTCACTATCATTCATGGATGCTCGAGACCACAATGACATAGGTCGAATTTACAATCCTGAGTGTTCAGTTACACTATTCCGTGAGATTTTTACATTATTGATGTTCTTGTGTAAATCACTGGCGGAGGAAGGATAAATGCAGTCAAATAAACTACTAGGTGATTTTAAAGATTCAGTCTTTATATAAGTACATATTATGGTTATTTATAATGGTTAATATAAATATATGCATAATATAATATAAAGACTAAAAGTTTAATGCTAGTGTAGACACAGGGTTTAAAAATCGTTTTTGGGTTAAGAATTGAAGACTAGTAAAATATTAAAGAAGTGGAATAAAGACCAATGAATTTTTGAAGTTTATCTTCCCAAAGGGGTTTGTCACATAGGAAGTAGTGTAGTAGAAGCACTAAGAGTTTTGATCTCTTCAGGAGGGGTGCGAGGCCCCTCTTTCTAGGAGTACTGGGGTGAGTGCCAATGTATGTGGATGGAAACAAGCGAGTGCATGTCCTGAAGAGTGGAATTCCTAGCCTGTAAAAAATCACTGATAGTAATCTTTACAGTAATAGTTCTCTATCTCACTGTGTAGCTATCCCCAGTAAGATTGTTCCTCACTATCATTCATGGATGCTCGAGACCACAATGACATAGGTCGAATTTACAATCCTGAGTGTTCAGTTACACTATTCCGTGAGATTTTTACATTATTGATGTTCTTGTGTAAATCACTGGCGGAGGAAGGATAAATGCAGTCAAATAAACTACTAGGTGATTTTAAAGATTCAGTCTTTATATAAGTACATATTATGGTTATTTATAATGGTTAATATAAATATATGCATAATATAATATAAAGACTAAAAGTTTAATGCTAGTGTAGACACAGGGTTTAAAAATCGTTTTTGGGTTAAGAATTGAAGACTAGTAAAATATTAAAGAAGTGGAATAAAGACCAATGAATTTTTGAAGTTTATCTTCCCAAAGGGGTTTGTCACATAGGAAGTAGTGTAGTAGAAGCACTAAGAGTTTTGATCTCTTCAGGAGGGGTGCGAGGCCCCTCTTTCTAGGAGTACTGGGGTGAGTGCCAATGTATGTGGATGGAAACAAGCGAGTGCATGTCCTGAAGAGTGGAATTCCTAGCCTGTAAAAAATCACTGATAGTAATCTTTACAGTAATAGTTCTCTATCTCACTGTGTAGCTATCCCCAGTAAGATTGTTCCTCACTATCATTCATGGATGCTCGGGACCACATTGATATAGGTCGAATTTACAATTCTGAGTGTTCAGTTATACTATTCCGTGAGATCTTTACATTATTGATGTTCTTGTGTAAATCACTGGTGGAGGAAGGACAAATGCAGTCAAATAAACTACTAGGTGATTTTAAAAATTGTTTTTATATAAGTGTATAGTATGGCCAGGTTATAATGGTTGATGAGAGTAGAGGGTTCGGCTTGCTGTTCTCCAGGGACTGAGGGATTTTAACCCTCATTAAAAGCTTTGAAGGCTTAGGGTTTAGGCGGTTAACCTAAGTCTCTTAAATAGGTAGTAAGGCTAAGAGAGAAGGTGTGAGAGGAAGGAGAAGGATAACTGCGCACGTGGAGATGGCGAGTGGCAAAGAGAGGGTGAGAGAACGAAGTCGCCAGGGGGCGATGCTTTGAAGGGTGTTGGGGGAGATTGTCAGTGTTATAGCGTATGAGAGACGGAGATAGAAGTAGAGACTGAGAAGGGCTGCTATGGCAGCTAAGGTGGCAGTGAAGCCCAGGTCTTGTTTGATTAGTTCTTGGAGGATTAATCATTTTGGTATGAATCCTGTTAGAGGGGGGAGGCCCGCAAGGGAGAGGAGGATGAGGGGGGCGATGGCGGCAAGTATAGGAGAGGTCGTCCACGAGGTGGCGAGGCTGTTGATGCTCGTAGAGTTAGCTTGTTTGAAGAGAAGGAATGTGGAGAATGTTATGGCAAGGTATGTAATAAACGCAATGGTAGCTAGTCGAGGGGAGAATTGGACAATGAGGATAGCTCAGCCGAGGTGGGCAACGGAGGAGTATGCTAGGATCTTGCGGAGTTGGGTTTGATTGAGGCCTGCTCAGCCCCCGACGAGGATGGAGATAAGGCCGAGGGAGATGAGGAGGGGAGAGTTGCTTTGGTGGGTCTGAAGGATTAAGGTGAAGGGGGCGAGTTTTTGTCAGGTGGCAACGATGAGGCCAGTGTTCAAGTCTAATCCTTGAAGCACTTCTGGGACTCAGGTGTGGAGGGGGGCGAGTCCGATTTTCAGTGCGAGTGCAGCAGTAAGCATTGTTGCAGGGACTGGGTGGGTTATTTGTAGAATGTCTCACTGGCCTGTTAATCAGGCGTTGGTGATGGCAGCAAATAGAATTGTGGCAGATGCAGTGGCTTGGGATAGGAAGTATTTTGTGGTAGCTTCAATTGCTCGAGCGTGTTGGGGGCCCGCTAGTAAGGGGAGAATGGCCAGGGTGTTGATTTCAAGGCCCAGTCAGGCGTAGAACCAGTGGGAGCTTGATACGGTGATCAAGGTGCCCAAGAGGAGCGATGACCCAAGGGTGAGGGTGGCCAAAGTGTTCATGTTGTAAAGGCAGGATTTTAACCTGCATTCTCGAGACATGAACCCAAGAGCCTTATTGACTGACTTTACGGGGGGGGTTAGAGGACTGAGGGAAGGCCCGTGGAGGCAATGGGAAGGGCCAACTGAAAGATTAGGAAGGCCAATGCGAGGGGTAAGAAGTTCTTTCAGGTGAGGTGTATAAGCTGATCATATCGGAAGCGGGGGTAGGAGGCTCGGACTCATAGGAAGACCATGGAGAGGATAGTTGCTTTAATTATTAAGTTGAGGGTTGTGAGGGTGGGGAAGGTTGGGAGATGGAGGGCTCCTAGGAATAATACGGTGGATATTGTGTTTATCATTAGGATGTTGGTGTACTCTGCTAGAAAGAAGAGTGCGAAGGGCCCGCCTGCGTACTCCACATTGAATCCGGAGACTAGCTCTGATTCTCCTTCAGTAAGGTCGAAAGGGGCTCGATTGGTCTCTGCAAGTGTAGAAATATACCATATAGCTGCGAGGGGTCAGATAGGGATAAGGAGTCAGACGGCTTCTTGGGAGATGTTAAAGGTCTGCAGGGTGAACCCTCCGGTGAGGATTACAGCGTTTAGGATGATAAGGCCTAGGCTGACTTCGTATGAGATGGTTTGGGCAACTGCTCGGAGTGCACCGATAAGTGCATATTTTGAGTTGGAGGCTCAACCTGAGCCCAGGATAGAATAAACGGCAAGGCTGGAGAGGGCTAAAATGAATATGATGCCTAGGTTGAGGTCTATAAGGGGGTAGGGGAGGGGTAGGGGGGCTCACAGGGTAAGGGCGAGGGTAAGGGCAAGGATGGGGGCCAGGATAAACAGGAAGGGGGAGGCTGTTGAGGGGCGGACGGGTTCTTTGGTAAAAAGTTTTATCCCGTCGGCGAATGGTTGGAGTAGGCCGTAGGGGCCAACGATATTGGGGCCTTTGCGCAGTTGTATATAGCCGAGGATTTTACGTTCTAGCAGGGTTAGAAAGGCCACGGCTAGGAGCACGGGGATGATGATGGCCAGAGGGTTAAACAGGTGTGTGAGCACTCCGAGGGAGAGGGGTTTAACCTCCAAGTTAAGGGCTACGCCTTACCAACGTTTGCGAGTAGTACCCGGGGAATCTTCAGGTATGTCATTAAACCATGGATTATTGTTTCTTTATAATCATAAATACAACATATGTTCAACCTTGTACAACTTCTGAGTTTACATTGATATGTTAATGAGATGAGAAAAAAAAATTAAATAACCCCTTACCCGCTGGAGTGAAGGCTCGGCATGGTGGGTAACGAGGAGTATGGTTTCAAGCATTAGTCAATGCGAGTGCCAATGTACGTGGATGGAAACAAGCAGGTGCATGGCCCTGAAGAGTGGAATCCCTAGCCTGTAAAAAATCACTGATAGTAATCTCTACAATAATAGTTCCCTACCTCACTGTGTAGCTACCCCCAATAAGATTGTCCCTCACTATCATTCATGGATGCTCGAGACCACAATGACATAGGTCGAATTTACAATCCTGAGTGTTCAGTTACACTATTCCGTGAGACCTTAACATATGCGTGTTTTGGGACCAGCGACTAGTGGAGGAAGGACAAATGCAGTCAAATAAACTACTAGGTGATTTTAAAAATTTAGTCTTTATATAAGTACATATTATGGTTATTTATAATGGTTAATATAAATATATGCATAATAATGCATAGTATAGTATAAAGACTAAAAATTTAATGCTAGGGTAGACATAGGGTTTAAAAATCGTTTTTGGGCTAAGAATTGAAGACTAATAAGATATTAAAGAAGTGAAATAAAGACTAATGGATTTTTGAAGTTTACCCCCCTACCCCCCAAAAAAAGGGGGGGGGGGGTCTGCGTCCCATTGTTAGAGAGTAGTTTAATGAAAGATTTCGGCTTTGGGGGTCGAAGATGGAGGTGAAAGTCCTCCCTGTCTAATTTACAGCAAAAGGGGGGATTTGAACCCCCGACTTCCGGCTTACAAGGTCGGCGTTCTTGACTGGCTGAGCTACTTATTGCACTCATCCTCTACAAGGAGCTGATTTTCTGCTCATCCGACCAAGGGGAAGAGCACAATAATAGCAAAAAAGTATAGGAAGGAGGCGGCCTGGCCTACAAGGGTATAGGGTTGTTCAACCGGTATACCTCCAATCCACGTAAGGAGAAGTACATTCCCCAGGAAGATTCAGAAAACTCATTGAGAGGCCGGGCGGAAGTTCAAGCCTCGGAATTTTGAAGTGTGAAGGAATGGTATTGCCATCAGGATGAGGATGGATGCGAGGAGGGCTAGGACTCCGCCTAATTTGTTTGGAATGGACCGGAGGATGGCGTAAGCAAACAGGAAGTACCACTCGGGTTTGATGTGGGGGGGAGTTACTAAGGGGTTAGCAGGGGTGAAGTTGTCGGGATCACCGAGGAGATTAGGGGTAAATATGGCAAGTGTTGCGAGGAGTGCAAGAAGGGCTAGGAAGCCTAGGATGTCTTTGTAGGAGAAGTATGGGTGGAATGACACTTTGTCCGCGTTGCGGGTCAGCCCCAGCGGGTTATTTGACCCTGTCTCATGTAGGAAAAGGAGGTGGAGGACTGTGGCTGCTACGATGACGAAGGGCATAAGGAAGTGGAGGGTGAAGAAGCGGGTGAGGGTGGCGTTGTCTACCGAGAAGCCGCCCCAGATTCATTGGACTAGGGTGTCCCCTACGTATGGGAAAGCAGATAGGAGGTTAGTAATGACGGTTGCTCCTCAGAAAGATATTTGTCCTCAGGGGAGGACATAGCCCATGAAGGCCGTTATTATTACAAGAAGGAGGAGTACTACTCCGAGATTTCAGGTCGCTTTGTATAGGTAAGAGCCGTAATAGAGGCCTCGGGCGATGTGGGCGTAGATGCAAATGAAGAAGAAGGAGGCTCCGTTGGCGTGCATGTTTCGAATTAGTCATCCGTAGTTTACGTCTCGGCAGATATGGGCTACGGAAGAGAAGGCGGAGTCGATATCAGGGGTGTAGTGTATAGCAAGGAAGAGGCCAGTGGCGATTTGGATGATTAAGCATAGGCCAAGGAGTGACCCAAAGTTTCATCATACTGATAAGGTCGCGGGAGTGGGGAGGTCAACTAGTGCGTCATTACCGACTTTCAAGAGAGGGTGGGTCTTTCGGAGGCTGGCCATTGGGTTCTTGTGGTTGAGTGACAACGATAGTTTTTCAAGCTGTAGGTCCTGGTTGGAGTCCAGGTAAGAACAATGAGTTACACTCTACATATATTATTGTTCGGGTTGGTGGCGGGGATGGTTGCGGTAGCTTCCAATCCTTCACCTTACTTTGCTGCTCTGGGGCTTGTTGTTGTAGCGGGGGCGGGGAGTGGGGTTTTAGCGGGGCATGGGGGGTCTTTCTTGTCTTTGACTCTGTTTCTTATTTATTTGGGGGGGATGCTGGTTGTGTTTGCTTACTCTGCGGCCTTGGCCGCGGAGCCTTACCCTGAGAGCTGAGGAAGCGGGTACGTTGCTATATACTTAGGGTTGTATGTGGCAGGGGTAGTGTTAGGAGGGGGGGTGCTTTGTGGGGGGTGGTATGAGGGTTCTTGGATTCCTGTGGAGGAACAAATGGATTTTTCAGTGTTTCAGGGGGATGCAGGAGGGGTGGCACTGATGTACTCGTTTGGAGGAGGGGGTTTGGTTATCGGGGGGTGGGCGTTATTGGTAGCGTTGTTTGTGGCCCTTGAGCTAACTCGAGGTCTCAGCCGGGGTGCGGTCCGAATAGTTAGGGGATCATGCTAGCGAGGGCTAAAACCAGGGTGAGAAGGAATAGGGTCAGGAAGGTTTTAGGGGTTCCTTGCTGGGCATCACTAGTCAGGGTGATCAGGGGTGTGCTAAGTGATGAGGCAGCTTTAGGGCCCAGGGCTTCTAACCACGTTTGGTCGATTGCTTGAGTAGCAATTTTCTGTCCGAACAGCAGCGCTAGTTTTGGGAAGAGCCGATGGATGATAGAGGGGTAATACCCCAGCATACTTGAGAAGTGGTGAAGTGGCAGATTAGGTGTGATTTTGTATTGTTTTGTTGTAAGGGAGGCAAGGTCGAGTGCTCCGAGGAGGCCGAAGGCTGTTACTGTGAGGGCTGCCAGTTTAAGGGGGAGGTCTATTGTTAGAGTGGGGGCTTTGGAGGGGAGGATACAGGAGATGATGAGGAGTCCTGCAATAATACTACCTACAGCGAGACGTGCGAGAGGCTTAATAATGGCGGGGTTGTTCTCGTCGATTGGGGTGGTAGTGGGGAGCCGCGGATGGGCAATAGAGACGAAGAACACGATACGTAGGCTGTAGGCGGCCGTGAAGGACGTAGCTAGAAGGGTCAGGAAAAGGGCCCAGGCGTTCAGGTTTGATGTGTTCAGGGCCTCAATGATGGCGTCTTTAGAGAAGAATCCGGCTAGGAAAGGGGTGCCCGTAAGGGCTAGGCTTCCAAGGATTAGGCAGGAGGATGTAACGGGGGCCAAGTGATGTAATCCTCCCATTTTGCGGATGTCCTGTTCGTTGTTTAGGCTGTGGATGATGGATCCCGAGCACAGGAATAACATGGCCTTGAAGAAGGCATGGGTGCAGATATGCAGGAAGGCCAGATGGGGTTGGTTTAGGCCGATGGCGACTATCATCAGGCCGAGTTGGCTAGATGTAGAGAATGCAATAATTTTTTTGATGTCGTTCTGGGTGAGTGCACAGGTGGCGGTGAAGAAGGTGGTTAAGGCGCCGAGGCAGAGACATAAGGTAAGAGCTGAGGGGTTGTTTTGCATTAGGGGACTAGTTCGGATGAGGAGGAAGATCCCGGCAACTACCATGGTGCTCGAGTGGAGTAGGGCGGAGACCGGAGTAGGGCCCTCTATTGCAGAAGGGAGTCAGGGATGGAGCCCGAATTGGGCAGATTTTCCGGTGGCTGCGAGGATAAGGCCTAGCAGGGGGAGTGTGAGGTCGAAGTTGTTCGCAGTTGCTATAATTTGGTGTATTTCCCAAGAGTTCAAGGTTGTGGCTATTCAGACCATGGCTAGAATCAGTCCGATATCACCGATCCGGTTATATAGGACTGCTTGTAGGGCAGCAGTGTTGGCATCTGCCCGTCCGTGCCATCATCCGATGAGTAGGAAGGATATAATACCTACGCCTTCTCAGCCAATAAAAAGTTGGAACATGTTGTTTGCTGTGACGAGAATTAGTATGGCAACAAGGAAAATAAGGAGGAATTTTACAAATCGTTCGATGTTTGGGTCGGAGTGCATGTATCATGTTGCGAACTCAAGGATGGCTCATGTTACATAGAGGGCGACGGGTAGGAAAATAATGGAATAGAGGTCAAATTTAAAGCTGATGGTGATGTTAAATATTGATGCGTTTGTTCAGGTTCATGAAGTCATTACGGTCTCAGTGCCTTGGGCTAGGAAAAGGAACAGGGGTAGTAGGCTGACTATAAATGCTGATTTGACTGCTGTTTTGGCTTGGGGAAGTAGCCATTTAGGCTTTGTTGAGTAAGGGGGTACGGACAGAACTACGGGGGCCAGGAGGGTAATAATGACAATGACCAAGCTGGAGCTTAGGATCAAAGGGGTAGGGGGCATAGCTTCTACTTGGATTTGCACCAAGAGGTTTTGGCTCCTAAGGCCAACGGATGGGCTGTTATCCTTTAAAAGCTTCGAGTGAGCCCCAGGGTTAATTGAGGTTCCGAAATTTAGCAGATTCCGATGCTTTAAGGCCTCTCTCGGTGGGGGAAGGGGTTTTAGTCCTTATCTTCAGAATCACAATCTAACGTTTTTGTTAAACTACTCTCACAACATGCTCAGCCTCCTGAAAGCTCAGGTTTTAGGATGAGGAGGATTAGGGGCAGAAGGTGGAGGGTAATTAGGAGATGTTCTCGTGAGTGGGTAGGTTGAAGGTCGATGATGTGCGCAGGGGTGGGGCCCCGTTGGGTTGTTAGGAAGAGGTAAAGAGTGTATGTGGCTGTAACTAATGTTCCTAATCCGGTTATGATGATGGTTCATCATGACCAGTCGAAAAGTGACGTTATAATTATTAGTTCTCCAAGAAGGTTTGGAAGGGGGGGAAGGGCTAGATTGGCTAGGCTAGCGGTAAACCATCAGGCGGTTATCAGCGGGAACAGGGCCTGCAGGCCCCGGGTGAGGAGCATGGCTCGGGTGTGGGTTCGTTCATAGGATGTGTTGGCTAGGCAGAATAGGGCGGAGGAGGTTAAACCGTGGGCAATCATTAAGATTAGTGCGCCGGAAATGCCTCAGGGTGTCTGGGTGAGAATTCCTGCGGCAACCAAGCTTATGTGGCTGACAGACGAGTAAGCGATTAGGGACTTTAGGTCGGTTTGACGAAGACAGATTGAGCTGGTTATAATGACGCCTCAAAGGGCAAGGGCAATTAATGGGTAGGTGAGTTGTTTTGTCAGGGGTACCAAGGCAGGGGAGATACGGATTATTCCGTAGCCCCCTAATTTGAGAAGAATGGCTGCAAGAACTATAGAGCCTGCAATTGGGGCTTCTACGTGCGCTTTAGGTAGCCAAAGGTGAACTCCGTATAGTGGCATTTTAACTAGGAAAGCAAGAAGACAGGCTAATCATCATAGTTTAGAGGCGTTCGTGGGTAGAAGAGAGATATTACAGAATTGCAAGGTTAGTATTGAGAGGGAGCCCATGTAGCTGTGGAGGAAAAGGAGGGCGACCAAGAGCGGGAGAGAGCCTGCTAGTGTGTAGAAAAGAAAGTATGTGCCGGCGTTTAGTCGTTCTGCTTGATTTCCCCAGCGAGTGATTAGAACTAGGGTGGGGAGTAGGGTGGCTTCAAATATTACATAGAATATAATTATTTCTGTAGCCCCGAAAGCCGCTACTAGGAAAATTTGAAGGAAGGCAAGCAGGCAAATGAATGTGCGTTGGTGGTTGGTTGGTTCTTGCTTGGTATGATTTTGGCTTGCCAGGATTATAAGGGGAAGGAGCCAGCACGTGAGCACAAGAAGAGGTGCGGAGAGGGGGTCACTAGCTAGCAGTTTGTTTAGGACGATCCAGCCTGTCTCAGAGCAGGTTTTTAGTCAGGGGAGAGAGAGGATTGCAATTGCAAGGCTGTAGCAGAGCACGTTAGGTCAGAGCCAGGAGGCCGGCGAGAGCCAGGCTATTGGCAGAAGTATGGTCGTAGGTATAAGGATTTTTAACACTTCAGTAGACTAAGTGTTTGTATTCGGTCATTACCGTGGGTCCGGGCTGTAGCCACTAGGAGGGCTAAACCGGCACTGGCTCCGCACGCGGCCAGCGCTAACAGGAGTATGGGTAGGGGTGTGGTGGTGGTAGAGTTTAATTGTAGGGACCATAGTGAGATGGCCAGAAACAGAGATAGCATTACCCCTTCAAGACAGAGCAAGACGGATAAAAGGTGGATGCGGTGGAATGCTAGTCCAAGGAGGCCCAGTGCGAATGCGGTCGAGAATGTGAAGTGCACGGGGGTCATTGGGCGGTTGTGGACTCGAACCACAGACTTTTGAGCCGAAATCAAATGTTTTGTTTTAACTAACTGCCCATTCGGCCCATTCTAGGCCTCCCTCTGCTCATTCGTAGATAAAGCCTAGGATCAACAGGATTAAGATAGCAGAGACTCAGAAGAAAGTTGTGAGAGGGGCGGGAAGCTGGTCGCCCCAGGGGGTGGGTAAGAGGAGTGCAATCTCTAAGTCGAAGAGGAGAAACAGAATGGCCACTAGAAAGAAGCGCAGGGAGAATGGCAAGCGAGCTGAGCCCAGGGGGTCAAATCCGCACTCATATGGGGAGAGCTTCTCTGAGTCGGGTGTAACCAAGGGAAGTCAGAAGGAGACTACGGTCAGAATCACTGAGATTGCAAGGGAAATCGCTGGGACTGCCACTATAAGGTTCATTATCTTTCCTTGGAATTGCGCCAAGACCGGGTGGTTGGAAGCCACCCATACTGTTTTGTTACTAGAAAGATCTAAGAACCTCATCAGTAGATGGAGACATAGAGGAATAGCCAAACAACGTCTACGAAGTGTCAGTATCAGGCGGCTGCTTCAAATCCGAAATGGTGCTGAGATGTAAAATGGTATTTGATTTGTCGGTATAGGCAGACTGCTAGGAAGGTGGATCCGATGATAACGTGAAGTCCGTGGAAGCCTGTGGCTACAAAAAATGTTGAGCCGTACACGCCGTCCGCGATTGTAAAGGGGGCCTCATGGTATTCCATAGCTTGAAGAAAAGTGAAGTAGAAGCCTAGAAGGATGGTAAGGGCCAGGGCGTGGATGGCCTGGCGCCGGTCTTGCTCAATGAGGGAGTGGTGTGCCCAGGTGACAGTAACTCCAGAGGCCAGGAGGACCGCAGTGTTGAGCAGTGGGACTTCTATCGGGTCCAGGGGGCTGATGCCTGTCGGAGGTCATGCTCCCCCTAA
Source organism: Aulostomus chinensis (assembly GCF_037954235.1). Classification (NCBI taxonomy): domain Eukaryota; kingdom Metazoa; phylum Chordata; class Actinopteri; order Syngnathiformes; family Aulostomidae; genus Aulostomus; species Aulostomus chinensis. The sequence goes on from NW_028234259.1 coordinate 11,206, forward strand.
TTCAGGGGTGGGGGCGAGGCTTGAGTGGTAGAAAGCTCAGAAGAATCCTAAGAAGAAGAAAACTTCGGAGGTAATAAAGAGGATCATCCCGTAGCGGAGGCCTTTTTGGACAGGAGGTGTATGGTGCCCTAAATATGTTCCTTCACGGATGATGTCTCGTCACCATTGATATATAGTTAGTAGGAGGATAGCTGTTCCGGTAGTCAAGAGGATGGCGGATTGGGAGTGGAATCAGGCGGCTAACCCTGAGGTTATTAGGAAGGCGCCTGCGGCACCTGTAAGAGGTCACGGGCTTGGGTCAACTATGTGGTACGGGTGTGTCTGATGGGCCATTAAACGTTTTCTTGAGTGTAAAGTGCAAGTAGAAGGGTGAATACGTATGCTTGAATGACTGCAACTGCTAGTTCTAAGAGCGTTATCACTGTGAGTGCAGTTAGTGTAAAAAGGGCGAGGAGCGGAAGTGTACTAATTAAAATTTTTGTGGCGGAGGAGAGTAGTTTAATAAGAAGATGGCCTGCTGTAAGATTGGCAGCAAGTCGGATTCCTAGGGCAAGAGGGCGGATAAGCAGGCTCATGGTTTCGATCAAGATCAGAAAGGGGACAAGAGGTATTGGTGAGCCTTCAGGGACCAGGTGGGCCAGGGCGTGAGCGGGCTGGGTGCGCATCCCGAGGGAGATGGTGGCGATTGTTGCGGGGATGGCAAGTCCTAGTGTAATGAGCATGTTAGATGTTGGGGCGTAGATGTAGGGTATCAGGCCTATGAGATTAAGAAGCAGGAGGTAGGTCATAATACTAGTGAAGTAAATTGCTCACTTGTGTATTGGAGGGGTTAAAGGGAGTATAATATGATGGACGAAGTGAGCTAGGGCTCAGTTTTTTACGGCTAGATACCGACCAGCTAGGTAGCGGTTGGTGGGAAGCGTGACTAAGAGAATGGGGGTTGCCAGTGCAAGGAACATGAGGGAGACCCCAAATTTGGAAGGAGGTGTAATGTGGGCCAGGACGTTACCGGCCACGGAAGAATTTTCAGATTCGAGAGAAGAGGGAAGGCTTTTTCTTTCGGGGAGGGGCAAAAAGATTAGTGTGGGAGAATCCATAAGGAAGCTTACCTGTAATTGTAGCTCATGCTACCAGAAGGGAAATGAGTCAGTTTGGGAGAGGAGGCCGCATATCACTGAGGGTGGGTCGAATCACCAGTCTCCAGCTTAAAAGGCTGACGCTTGGCTATTAGCTTCTCAGCGAAGAGTCTTCTAGTATCAGCATAGACCAGTCTTCAAAGAACTTTAGTGGGACAGCTTCGACTACGATGGGTATAAAGCTATGATTAGCTCCGCAGATTTCCGAGCATTGCCCATAGAACAGGCCGGGTCGTGTGGTTAAGAATGCTGTTTGATTAAGGCGTCCGGGAACGGCGTCTATTTTTACCCCAAGGGAGGGAACTGCTCAAGAATGTAAGACGTCTTCGGCTGAAGTCAGGATGCGAATAGGGGACGTTGATGGGACCACCATACGATGGTCTGTTTCCAGGAGGCGAAGTTGGCCTGGTCCGAGATCAGGGGTCTGAATCATGTAGGAGTCAAAGCTAATATTCTGGTAATCAGTATACTCGTATGTTCAGTACCATTGGTGGCCGACAGCCTTGATTGTTAGGTGGGGGTCGTTGATTTCGTCTGCTAGGTAAAGAATTCGCAGGGATGGAAGGGCAATCAGAACTAGGACGATTGCAGGGAGAACGGTTCAGATGATTTCTATTTCTTGTGAGTCCATGAGGCTTTTGTTAGTTAAACTTGTAGTCACCATTGTGGTGATAATATACAAGACAAAGGCACTGATTAGGAAAACAACTATGAGAGCGTGATCGTGGAAGTGAAGAAGTTCCTCTATTATAGGTGCTCCTGCGTCTTGGAATCCAATTTGAGTCGGGGAGGACATAGGTTGAATGGCGTTACGAAAGATGTACGAGAGTCTAACTCGCACTTCTGCCCTGACAAGGCAGTGCCGTGGATGTTCGACTAACATCTCTACCTAAAGGAAGTAGCAGAGTGGCTTATGTGGGTGACTTGAAATCACCAGACGGGGGTTCGATTCCCTCCTTTCTTGTTGCGGCAACACGAAAGTTGGCTCTTCAAGGGTGTGATATGGAGGGGGGCAGCCATGGAGTCACTCCATGTTCGTTGTTGTCATCTCTGTTGACAGGACCTCACGTTTTGAGGTGAATGCTTCTCAAAGGATAAATAAGAACATAATTACTGCGATCAGGGATACCAGGGAGCCCAGGGAGGAGAGTGTGTTTCAGAGGGTGTAGGCGTCAGGGTAATCCGAATATCGTCGAGGCATTCCGGCTAGGCCTAGGAAGTGCTGTGGGAAGAATGTTATGTTAACTCCTGTAAACATTACCCCAAAGTGAACTTTTGTTCATGTTGGGTGAAGGGTGTAGCCTGAGAACAGGGGGAATCAGTGGACGAAACCGGCTATGATAGCAAAGACAGCTCCTATGGAGAGTACGTAGTGGAAGTGGGCTACTACGTAGTATGTGTCATGAAGAATGATGTCTAGGGATGAATTCGCGAGTACGATCCCTGTTAGGCCTCCTACAGTGAAGAGGAAGATAAAGCCAAGGGCCCAGAGGAGGGGGGTGTCTCATTTAATGTTTCCCCCGTGCAGTGTGGCTAGTCAGCTGAATACTTTAACTCCTGTGGGGATAGCGATGATTATTGTTGCCGAGGTGAAGTATGCCCGGGTGTCTACGTCCATACCCACTGTGAACATGTGGTGGGCTCAAACAATGAAGCCGAGAAGGCCGATGGCCATCATGGCTCAGACCATGCCCATATACCCGAATGGTTCTTTTTTACCTGCGTAATAAGCGACGACATGAGAGACCATGCCGAACCCTGGCAGAATAAGAATATACACCTCGGGGTGCCCGAAGAATCAGAACAGGTGCTGATATAGGATAGGATCACCTCCCCCTGCAGGGTCGAAGAAGGTGGTGTTCAGGTTTCGGTCAGTCAACAGCATTGTAATACCAGCTGCTAGGACTGGGAGAGAGAGGAGGAGAAGCACAGCAGTAACCAGAACAGCTCACACGAATAGGGGGAGCTGGTACGGGGAGGTGGCAGGGGGTTTTATGTTAATAATGGTTGTAATAAAGTTAATTGCTCCTAGGATGGAAGAAATCCCAGCGAGGTGAAGCGAGAAGATGGTCAGATCCACGGACGCTCCAGCGTGGGCCAGGTTCCCAGCTAGTGGCGGGTAAACTGTCCATCCGGTCCCAGACCCGGCTTCTACCGCAGAGGAGGTTAAGAGGAGGAGGAAGGAGGGGGGCAGGAGTCAGAAGCTTATGTTATTTATTCGGGGGAAGGCCATGTCGGGGGCTCCGATCATTAGGGGGATTAATCAATTTCCGAAGCCTCCGATTATAATTGGCATCACTATAAAGAAGATTATAACGAAGGCGTGGGCTGTTACAACAACATTGTAAAGCTGGTCGTTACCCAGGAGACTTCCTGGTTGACTAAGCTCGGCCCGGATGATAAGACTAAGGGCGGTTCCTACTATCGCGGCTCATGCCCCGAAGATTAGGTAAAGAGTCCCGATGTCTTTGTGGTTAGTAGAGAAGAGTCAACGTGTAATTATCACAGGTACGATGGCTGAGTAAAGCGGTGGATTGTAGCTCCACATACAGGGGTGAGAGTCCTCTTCGTGCCACGGCCCTCGGGGTGTCACACGTTAGATTGCAAGTCTAAAGACGTAGGCTAGAAACCTACCGGGGCCTTCCCCGCCTCCCTGCCAACGGCGGGGAAGGCTTGATGTTTTAAAAGATGGAAGCTCGCTGGCTTGAGCGTATAGCTGTTAACTATAAGTTTGTAGGATCGAGGCCTACCCATCTAGAAAGGCTTTAGCTTAATTAAAGCGTCCGGATTGCAGTCGTATCATGTGGGTTAAAGTCCCGCTTGCCTTAAAAAAAAGGGGGGGGGGGGGGAATCTTCAGGTATGTCATTAAACCATGGATTATTGTTTCTTTATAATCATAAATACAACATATGTTCAACCTTGTACAACTTCTGAGTTTACATTGATATGTTAATGAGATGAGAAAAAAAAATTAAATAACCCCTTACCCGCTGGAGTGAAGGCTCGGCATGGTGGGTAACGAGGAGTATGGTTTCAAGCATTAGTCAATGCGAGTGCCAATGTACGTGGATGGAAACAAGCAGGTGCATGGCCCTGAAGAGTGGAATCCCTAGCCTGTAAAAAATCACTGATAGTAATCTCTACAATAATAGTTCCCTACCTCACTGTGTAGCTACCCCCAATAAGATTGTCCCTCACTATCATTCATGGATGCTCGAGACCACAATGACATAGGTCGAATTTACAATCCTGAGTGTTCAGTTACACTATTCCGTGAGACCTTAACATATGCGTGTTTTGGGACCAGTGACTAGTGGAGGAAGGACAAATGCAGTCAAATAAACTACTAGGTGATTTTAAAAATTTAGTCTTTATATAAGTACATATTATGGTTATTTATAATGGTTAATATAAATATATGCATAATAATGCATAGTATAGTATAAAGACTAAAAATTTAATGCTAGGGTAGACATAGGGTTTAAAAATCGTTTTTGGGCTAAGAATTGAAGACTAATAAGATATTAAAGAAGTGAAATAAAGACTAATGGATTTTTGAAGTTTACCCCCCTACCCCCCAAAAAAAGGGGGGGGGGTCTGTCACATAGGAAGTAGTGTAGTAGAAGCAGTAAGAGTTTTGATTTCTTCAGGAGGGGTGCGAGGCCCGTTTTTGTGGGAGTTGGAGGGATTTCAACCCTCATAGTTCACTCTATCAAAGTGATCCTTGGGTTCGGGCACAGCTCCTGTAGGGGAGCTAGGGGAAGGATTTGAACCTTCGTGCGAAGGGATTAAGGCTTCGGCAGTGTGCCGTGCTCTGCTACCTTAGCTGGTCTTTGTCTCGACGTGGGGGTGTGTGTCACCTTACCTGTTTTAGATGGCTTCATCAGGTGGTGAAAGGGCGTCGATGTGGGATGGGCCCTCCCCGTCCGGTCCTTTCGTACTAGGAAGGGGCACATTCATAGATAGAAACCGACCTGGATTACTCCGGTCTGAACTCAGATCACGTGGGACTTTAATCGTTGAACAAACGAACCCTTAATAACGGCTGCGCCATTAGGATGTCCCGATCCAACATCGAGGTCGTAAACCCCCTTGTCGATAGGGTCTCTGTAAGGGGATAGCGCTGTTATCCCTAGGGTAACTCGGTCCGTTGTTCGGCCGTGAGGCCGGATCAATATTAGATCAGAAGGTTCTGCTACTTTGAATTGGCATTCTAGGTTTAAGGAGGATGAGAGAATATGTACGTATGAGAAAGTTGCTCCCATTCTACGTGGGGGGTTTATTTTTCCCCGTGGTCGCCCCAACCAAAGACATCCAGGCAGGGGTCCAAGTCGAGTCTTGTCTGTTGGTCTAGACTAATTTTTACTTGGTCTGTTGGGTGTCTAAAGCTCCATAGGGTCTTCTCGTCTTATGTGGGAATCCCCGCTTTTGCACGGGGAGATCAATTTCACTGACTGGAGGGAGGAGACAGTTAAGCCCTCGTTATTCCGTTCATACAGGTCTCAATTTAAAAGACAAGTGATTACGCTACCTTTGCACGGTCAAAATACCGTGGCCGTTGAACATATAGTCAGTGGGCAGGCTCGACCTCTTATTCTTCAATTATCAGCAAGAGGCGGTGTTTTTGGTAAACAGGCGGGGCTTCAGAATATGTGTTTGCCGAGTTCCTTCTCCTTCTTTAAGTCTTTCCCGGGGTGCACTCCTGTGTAGGGTTAACGGGAGGGTTTACTGAGGGGTTTTCTTGTGGGTTGAGAGTTAATGATCAGTCTCCTCTGGTTTTGGGGCCGTTGAATTTCGGTGCGGGTTCGTTCCGAGGTACGCTTGTGCTGGGAGAGAGTCTGGGGTCTCTTGTTACTCATTCTAGCATTTTCGCTTCAATAGTTGTATTGAACGGCTTGATAGTGATAGGGGGTTAAGATTGAATTATCCGTATTTTAGGCGTATTTGCCGATCTGAGCTACAACGCTTTCTTTAAAGGTGGCTGCTTTCAAGCCTACTGCGGGTAAGGCCTTGAGGTAAAATGATCTTTACCCTCCTGTGTAAGGCTGTGTCCTATATCAGAGGAGCTGTACCTCCTGTGACTAACTCTTGCGCTATTCGTTAGATTCCTATGAGTGGAGACTAAAGTGAGGGTGGCTGAGGAAAGGGCAAGGCTGAACTTCTATCCATTTTTCAAGCAACCAGCTATAGCCAGGTTCGATAGGTATGTCACCTCTACTTGAAGATCGTCCCACCCTTTTGCTACAGGGACGGGTTCGCCCTTATATTAGGCTGTCTTGAAGTAGCTCACCTGGTTTCGGGGGCTTAGACTAAAGTGCGCTTTGCCTAAGTAATGCTGGCTAGACCATGATGCAAAAGGTACAAGCTTTAAGCTTTGCTTTTTGGTGCTTGAGTTGAGTATTTCATTTTTCTTTCAGCTTTTCCCTTGCGGTACTGTCTCTATTGCTCTAAAAATGTGTCCTTTTCTGTCGCTCATACTTAGGTGGAAAAATGATTTGGTCTAGTGATTTGTAGTATGTTAGGGGGTATTAATATTGGTTGTTGTGTTTGCGCAGTAGGCTAGCTTTTCGGCGTCAGATCAGCTCGATTTGCACGGGCAATGTCCTGGTGTAAACAGGGTGTTTTGGCTGGTTAAACTATGTTCTGATAGAGGTTATCCAAGTGCACCTTCCGGTACACTTACCATGTTTCGACTTTCCTCCCCTCGTTATCATGAACCTTTTGGAATAAAATGATGTTACCGTGGTATGTGGCTAAGGGAGAGTGACGGGCGGTGTGTGCGCGCTTTCTGGCCTGCTTCAGAGGGGCACGCTATTCCCCTCTTACTGCTAGATCCACCTTCAACCTATGTATTTCAGTGTTAAGTTTCCGTATGCGCTTGAAGTAAGCGAATGTAGCCCATTCTTAGCCCCTTTCATAAGCTGCGCCTCGACCTGTCATTCTGGAGTAGGGTTATCGTTCAAGCTCACTGCGGGTCCATCATAGGGTAGGCTGGCGACGGCGGTATACAGGCTGTAAGTTACGAGAAAGGGTGAGGTTTAACGGGAAGTGTCGGTTGGAGAACAGGCTCCTCTAGTTGGGTCTAAAGCACCGCCAAGTCCTTTGGGTTTTAAGCTTGCGCTCGTAGTATCCGGGCGGATGGGTTGAGTGTGAGGTCCCATCATTGTTTACAGCTAAGCATAGTGGGGTATCTAGTCCCAGTTTGTTTCTTAGCCTTCGTGGAATCAAGATGTATAAAACTACTTTCGTTTCTGGTTCTCCGACATACGGTGGTTGGCGTTACACTGCTCCGTTTTCTTTTAGTTTTACTTTAGTTTTTACTCTAACCACACCTTACGCCGACGGCGATCAACTTGAGCCCTCCGTATCACCGCGGTGGCTGGCACGAGGTTTACCGGCTCTGTTGGCTACCACTAGGTCAAGCTTTCGCTTATTGCCTAAGGTTAATCACTGCTGAGTGCCCTTGGGGGTGTGGCTGAACAAGGTGTTATGGGCTGAGGGGGGCTCGCGCCTGATACCTGCTCCGAGGTCTCAAATAGAGAACTTGGGCATCCTCACGGGTGGGCGGATACTTGCATGTGTAAGTGTAGCCTAGGCTGATTGCAAGGCCAGGACCTAGCCTTTAGTGTCCACGGGGCTTTTGAGGGCCCACTTTGCCAGCTTCAGTGGCGTGCTCTGCAGGTTTAAGCTACGGTGAACGGGGGGGGGGGAATCTTCAGGTATGTTATTAAACCATGGATTATTGTTTCTTTATAATCATAAATATAACATATGTTCAACCTTGTACAACTTCTGGGTTTACATTGATATGTTAATGAGATGAGAAAAAAAATTAATAACCCCTTACCCGCTGGAGTGAAAGCTCGGCATGGTGGGTAACGAGGAGTATGGTTTCAAGCATTAGTCAATGCGAGTGCCAATGTACGTGGATGGAAACAAGCAAGTGCATGGCCCTGAAGAGTGGAATCCCTAGCCTGTAAAAAATCACTGATAGTAATCTCTACAATAATAGTTCCCTGCCTCACTGTGTAGCTAGCCTCAATAAGATTGTCTCTCACTATCATTCATGGATGCTCGAGACCACAATGACATAGGTCGAATTTACAATCCTGAGTGTTCAGTTACACTATTCCGTGAGATTTTTACATTATTGATGTTCTTGTGTAAATCACTGGCGGAGGAAGGATAAATGCAGTCAAATAAACTACTAGGTGATTTTAAAGATTCAGTCTTTATATAAGTACATATTATGGTTATTTATAATGGTTAATATAAATATATGCATAATATAATATAAAGACTAAAAGTTTAATGCTAGTGTAGACACAGGGTTTAAAAATCGTTTTTGGGTTAAGAATTGAAGACTAGTAAAATATTAAAGAAGTGGAATAAAGACCAATGAATTTTTGAAGTTTATCTTCCCAAAGGGGTTTGTCACATAGGAAGTAGTGTAGTAGAAGCACTAAGAGTTTTGATCTCTTCAGGAGGGGTGCGAGGCCCCTCTTTCTAGGAGTACTGGGGTGAGTGCCAATGTATGTGGATGGAAACAAGCGAGTGCATGTCCTGAAGAGTGGAATTCCTAGCCTGTAAAAAATCACTGATAGTAATCTTTACAGTAATAGTTCTCTATCTCACTGTGTAGCTATCCCCAGTAAGATTGTTCCTCACTATCATTCATGGATGCTCGAGACCACAATGACATAGGTCGAATTTACAATCCTGAGTGTTCAGTTACACTATTCCGTGAGATTTTTACATTATTGATGTTCTTGTGTAAATCACTGGCGGAGGAAGGATAAATGCAGTCAAATAAACTACTAGGTGATTTTAAAGATTCAGTCTTTATATAAGTACATATTATGGTTATTTATAATGGTTAATATAAATATATGCATAATATAATATAAAGACTAAAAGTTTAATGCTAGTGTAGACACAGGGTTTAAAAATCGTTTTTGGGTTAAGAATTGAAGACTAGTAAAATATTAAAGAAGTGGAATAAAGACCAATGAATTTTTGAAGTTTATCTTCCCAAAGGGGTTTGTCACATAGGAAGTAGTGTAGTAGAAGCACTAAGAGTTTTGATCTCTTCAGGAGGGGTGCGAGGCCCCTCTTTCTAGGAGTACTGGGGTGAGTGCCAATGTATGTGGATGGAAACAAGCGAGTGCATGTCCTGAAGAGTGGAATTCCTAGCCTGTAAAAAATCACTGATAGTAATCTTTACAGTAATAGTTCTCTATCTCACTGTGTAGCTATCCCCAGTAAGATTGTTCCTCACTATCATTCATGGATGCTCGGGACCACATTGATATAGGTCGAATTTACAATTCTGAGTGTTCAGTTATACTATTCCGTGAGATCTTTACATTATTGATGTTCTTGTGTAAATCACTGGTGGAGGAAGGACAAATGCAGTCAAATAAACTACTAGGTGATTTTAAAAATTGTTTTTATATAAGTGTATAGTATGGCCAGGTTATAATGGTTGATGAGAGTAGAGGGTTCGGCTTGCTGTTCTCCAGGGACTGAGGGATTTTAACCCTCATTAAAAGCTTTGAAGGCTTAGGGTTTAGGCGGTTAACCTAAGTCTCTTAAATAGGTAGTAAGGCTAAGAGAGAAGGTGTGAGAGGAAGGAGAAGGATAACTGCGCACGTGGAGATGGCGAGTGGCAAAGAGAGGGTGAGAGAACGAAGTCGCCAGGGGGCGATGCTTTGAAGGGTGTTGGGGGAGATTGTCAGTGTTATAGCGTATGAGAGACGGAGATAGAAGTAGAGACTGAGAAGGGCTGCTATGGCAGCTAAGGTGGCAGTGAAGCCCAGGTCTTGTTTGATTAGTTCTTGGAGGATTAATCATTTTGGTATGAATCCTGTTAGAGGGGGGAGGCCCGCAAGGGAGAGGAGGATGAGGGGGGCGATGGCGGCAAGTATAGGAGAGGTCGTCCACGAGGTGGCGAGGCTGTTGATGCTCGTAGAGTTAGCTTGTTTGAAGAGAAGGAATGTGGAGAATGTTATGGCAAGGTATGTAATAAACGCAATGGTAGCTAGTCGAGGGGAGAATTGGACAATGAGGATAGCTCAGCCGAGGTGGGCAACGGAGGAGTATGCTAGGATCTTGCGGAGTTGGGTTTGATTGAGGCCTGCTCAGCCCCCGACGAGGATGGAGATAAGGCCGAGGGAGATGAGGAGGGGAGAGTTGCTTTGGTGGGTCTGAAGGATTAAGGTGAAGGGGGCGAGTTTTTGTCAGGTGGCAACGATGAGGCCAGTGTTCAAGTCTAATCCTTGAAGCACTTCTGGGACTCAGGTGTGGAGGGGGGCGAGTCCGATTTTCAGTGCGAGTGCAGCAGTAAGCATTGTTGCAGGGACTGGGTGGGTTATTTGTAGAATGTCTCACTGGCCTGTTAATCAGGCGTTGGTGATGGCAGCAAATAGAATTGTGGCAGATGCAGTGGCTTGGGATAGGAAGTATTTTGTGGTAGCTTCAATTGCTCGAGCGTGTTGGGGGCCCGCTAGTAAGGGGAGAATGGCCAGGGTGTTGATTTCAAGGCCCAGTCAGGCGTAGAACCAGTGGGAGCTTGATACGGTGATCAAGGTGCCCAAGAGGAGCGATGACCCAAGGGTGAGGGTGGCCAAAGTGTTCATGTTGTAAAGGCAGGATTTTAACCTGCATTCTCGAGACATGAACCCAAGAGCCTTATTGACTGACTTTACGGGGGGGGTTAGAGGACTGAGGGAAGGCCCGTGGAGGCAATGGGAAGGGCCAACTGAAAGATTAGGAAGGCCAATGCGAGGGGTAAGAAGTTCTTTCAGGTGAGGTGTATAAGCTGATCATATCGGAAGCGGGGGTAGGAGGCTCGGACTCATAGGAAGACCATGGAGAGGATAGTTGCTTTAATTATTAAGTTGAGGGTTGTGAGGGTGGGGAAGGTTGGGAGATGGAGGGCTCCTAGGAATAATACGGTGGATATTGTGTTTATCATTAGGATGTTGGTGTACTCTGCTAGAAAGAAGAGTGCGAAGGGCCCGCCTGCGTACTCCACATTGAATCCGGAGACTAGCTCTGATTCTCCTTCAGTAAGGTCGAAAGGGGCTCGATTGGTCTCTGCAAGTGTAGAAATATACCATATAGCTGCGAGGGGTCAGATAGGGATAAGGAGTCAGACGGCTTCTTGGGAGATGTTAAAGGTCTGCAGGGTGAACCCTCCGGTGAGGATTACAGCGTTTAGGATGATAAGGCCTAGGCTGACTTCGTATGAGATGGTTTGGGCAACTGCTCGGAGTGCACCGATAAGTGCATATTTTGAGTTGGAGGCTCAACCTGAGCCCAGGATAGAATAAACGGCAAGGCTGGAGAGGGCTAAAATGAATATGATGCCTAGGTTGAGGTCTATAAGGGGGTAGGGGAGGGGTAGGGGGGCTCACAGGGTAAGGGCGAGGGTAAGGGCAAGGATGGGGGCCAGGATAAACAGGAAGGGGGAGGCTGTTGAGGGGCGGACGGGTTCTTTGGTAAAAAGTTTTATCCCGTCGGCGAATGGTTGGAGTAGGCCGTAGGGGCCAACGATATTGGGGCCTTTGCGCAGTTGTATATAGCCGAGGATTTTACGTTCTAGCAGGGTTAGAAAGGCCACGGCTAGGAGCACGGGGATGATGATGGCCAGAGGGTTAAACAGGTGTGTGAGCACTCCGAGGGAGAGGGGTTTAACCTCCAAGTTAAGGGCTACGCCTTACCAACGTTTGCGAGTAGTACCCGGGGAATCTTCAGGTATGTCATTAAACCATGGATTATTGTTTCTTTATAATCATAAATACAACATATGTTCAACCTTGTACAACTTCTGAGTTTACATTGATATGTTAATGAGATGAGAAAAAAAAATTAAATAACCCCTTACCCGCTGGAGTGAAGGCTCGGCATGGTGGGTAACGAGGAGTATGGTTTCAAGCATTAGTCAATGCGAGTGCCAATGTACGTGGATGGAAACAAGCAGGTGCATGGCCCTGAAGAGTGGAATCCCTAGCCTGTAAAAAATCACTGATAGTAATCTCTACAATAATAGTTCCCTACCTCACTGTGTAGCTACCCCCAATAAGATTGTCCCTCACTATCATTCATGGATGCTCGAGACCACAATGACATAGGTCGAATTTACAATCCTGAGTGTTCAGTTACACTATTCCGTGAGACCTTAACATATGCGTGTTTTGGGACCAGCGACTAGTGGAGGAAGGACAAATGCAGTCAAATAAACTACTAGGTGATTTTAAAAATTTAGTCTTTATATAAGTACATATTATGGTTATTTATAATGGTTAATATAAATATATGCATAATAATGCATAGTATAGTATAAAGACTAAAAATTTAATGCTAGGGTAGACATAGGGTTTAAAAATCGTTTTTGGGCTAAGAATTGAAGACTAATAAGATATTAAAGAAGTGAAATAAAGACTAATGGATTTTTGAAGTTTACCCCCCTACCCCCCAAAAAAAGGGGGGGGGGGGTCTGCGTCCCATTGTTAGAGAGTAGTTTAATGAAAGATTTCGGCTTTGGGGGTCGAAGATGGAGGTGAAAGTCCTCCCTGTCTAATTTACAGCAAAAGGGGGGATTTGAACCCCCGACTTCCGGCTTACAAGGTCGGCGTTCTTGACTGGCTGAGCTACTTATTGCACTCATCCTCTACAAGGAGCTGATTTTCTGCTCATCCGACCAAGGGGAAGAGCACAATAATAGCAAAAAAGTATAGGAAGGAGGCGGCCTGGCCTACAAGGGTATAGGGTTGTTCAACCGGTATACCTCCAATCCACGTAAGGAGAAGTACATTCCCCAGGAAGATTCAGAAAACTCATTGAGAGGCCGGGCGGAAGTTCAAGCCTCGGAATTTTGAAGTGTGAAGGAATGGTATTGCCATCAGGATGAGGATGGATGCGAGGAGGGCTAGGACTCCGCCTAATTTGTTTGGAATGGACCGGAGGATGGCGTAAGCAAACAGGAAGTACCACTCGGGTTTGATGTGGGGGGGAGTTACTAAGGGGTTAGCAGGGGTGAAGTTGTCGGGATCACCGAGGAGATTAGGGGTAAATATGGCAAGTGTTGCGAGGAGTGCAAGAAGGGCTAGGAAGCCTAGGATGTCTTTGTAGGAGAAGTATGGGTGGAATGACACTTTGTCCGCGTTGCGGGTCAGCCCCAGCGGGTTATTTGACCCTGTCTCATGTAGGAAAAGGAGGTGGAGGACTGTGGCTGCTACGATGACGAAGGGCATAAGGAAGTGGAGGGTGAAGAAGCGGGTGAGGGTGGCGTTGTCTACCGAGAAGCCGCCCCAGATTCATTGGACTAGGGTGTCCCCTACGTATGGGAAAGCAGATAGGAGGTTAGTAATGACGGTTGCTCCTCAGAAAGATATTTGTCCTCAGGGGAGGACATAGCCCATGAAGGCCGTTATTATTACAAGAAGGAGGAGTACTACTCCGAGATTTCAGGTCGCTTTGTATAGGTAAGAGCCGTAATAGAGGCCTCGGGCGATGTGGGCGTAGATGCAAATGAAGAAGAAGGAGGCTCCGTTGGCGTGCATGTTTCGAATTAGTCATCCGTAGTTTACGTCTCGGCAGATATGGGCTACGGAAGAGAAGGCGGAGTCGATATCAGGGGTGTAGTGTATAGCAAGGAAGAGGCCAGTGGCGATTTGGATGATTAAGCATAGGCCAAGGAGTGACCCAAAGTTTCATCATACTGATAAGGTCGCGGGAGTGGGGAGGTCAACTAGTGCGTCATTACCGACTTTCAAGAGAGGGTGGGTCTTTCGGAGGCTGGCCATTGGGTTCTTGTGGTTGAGTGACAACGATAGTTTTTCAAGCTGTAGGTCCTGGTTGGAGTCCAGGTAAGAACAATGAGTTACACTCTACATATATTATTGTTCGGGTTGGTGGCGGGGATGGTTGCGGTAGCTTCCAATCCTTCACCTTACTTTGCTGCTCTGGGGCTTGTTGTTGTAGCGGGGGCGGGGAGTGGGGTTTTAGCGGGGCATGGGGGGTCTTTCTTGTCTTTGACTCTGTTTCTTATTTATTTGGGGGGGATGCTGGTTGTGTTTGCTTACTCTGCGGCCTTGGCCGCGGAGCCTTACCCTGAGAGCTGAGGAAGCGGGTACGTTGCTATATACTTAGGGTTGTATGTGGCAGGGGTAGTGTTAGGAGGGGGGGTGCTTTGTGGGGGGTGGTATGAGGGTTCTTGGATTCCTGTGGAGGAACAAATGGATTTTTCAGTGTTTCAGGGGGATGCAGGAGGGGTGGCACTGATGTACTCGTTTGGAGGAGGGGGTTTGGTTATCGGGGGGTGGGCGTTATTGGTAGCGTTGTTTGTGGCCCTTGAGCTAACTCGAGGTCTCAGCCGGGGTGCGGTCCGAATAGTTAGGGGATCATGCTAGCGAGGGCTAAAACCAGGGTGAGAAGGAATAGGGTCAGGAAGGTTTTAGGGGTTCCTTGCTGGGCATCACTAGTCAGGGTGATCAGGGGTGTGCTAAGTGATGAGGCAGCTTTAGGGCCCAGGGCTTCTAACCACGTTTGGTCGATTGCTTGAGTAGCAATTTTCTGTCCGAACAGCAGCGCTAGTTTTGGGAAGAGCCGATGGATGATAGAGGGGTAATACCCCAGCATACTTGAGAAGTGGTGAAGTGGCAGATTAGGTGTGATTTTGTATTGTTTTGTTGTAAGGGAGGCAAGGTCGAGTGCTCCGAGGAGGCCGAAGGCTGTTACTGTGAGGGCTGCCAGTTTAAGGGGGAGGTCTATTGTTAGAGTGGGGGCTTTGGAGGGGAGGATACAGGAGATGATGAGGAGTCCTGCAATAATACTACCTACAGCGAGACGTGCGAGAGGCTTAATAATGGCGGGGTTGTTCTCGTCGATTGGGGTGGTAGTGGGGAGCCGCGGATGGGCAATAGAGACGAAGAACACGATACGTAGGCTGTAGGCGGCCGTGAAGGACGTAGCTAGAAGGGTCAGGAAAAGGGCCCAGGCGTTCAGGTTTGATGTGTTCAGGGCCTCAATGATGGCGTCTTTAGAGAAGAATCCGGCTAGGAAAGGGGTGCCCGTAAGGGCTAGGCTTCCAAGGATTAGGCAGGAGGATGTAACGGGGGCCAAGTGATGTAATCCTCCCATTTTGCGGATGTCCTGTTCGTTGTTTAGGCTGTGGATGATGGATCCCGAGCACAGGAATAACATGGCCTTGAAGAAGGCATGGGTGCAGATATGCAGGAAGGCCAGATGGGGTTGGTTTAGGCCGATGGCGACTATCATCAGGCCGAGTTGGCTAGATGTAGAGAATGCAATAATTTTTTTGATGTCGTTCTGGGTGAGTGCACAGGTGGCGGTGAAGAAGGTGGTTAAGGCGCCGAGGCAGAGACATAAGGTAAGAGCTGAGGGGTTGTTTTGCATTAGGGGACTAGTTCGGATGAGGAGGAAGATCCCGGCAACTACCATGGTGCTCGAGTGGAGTAGGGCGGAGACCGGAGTAGGGCCCTCTATTGCAGAAGGGAGTCAGGGATGGAGCCCGAATTGGGCAGATTTTCCGGTGGCTGCGAGGATAAGGCCTAGCAGGGGGAGTGTGAGGTCGAAGTTGTTCGCAGTTGCTATAATTTGGTGTATTTCCCAAGAGTTCAAGGTTGTGGCTATTCAGACCATGGCTAGAATCAGTCCGATATCACCGATCCGGTTATATAGGACTGCTTGTAGGGCAGCAGTGTTGGCATCTGCCCGTCCGTGCCATCATCCGATGAGTAGGAAGGATATAATACCTACGCCTTCTCAGCCAATAAAAAGTTGGAACATGTTGTTTGCTGTGACGAGAATTAGTATGGCAACAAGGAAAATAAGGAGGAATTTTACAAATCGTTCGATGTTTGGGTCGGAGTGCATGTATCATGTTGCGAACTCAAGGATGGCTCATGTTACATAGAGGGCGACGGGTAGGAAAATAATGGAATAGAGGTCAAATTTAAAGCTGATGGTGATGTTAAATATTGATGCGTTTGTTCAGGTTCATGAAGTCATTACGGTCTCAGTGCCTTGGGCTAGGAAAAGGAACAGGGGTAGTAGGCTGACTATAAATGCTGATTTGACTGCTGTTTTGGCTTGGGGAAGTAGCCATTTAGGCTTTGTTGAGTAAGGGGGTACGGACAGAACTACGGGGGCCAGGAGGGTAATAATGACAATGACCAAGCTGGAGCTTAGGATCAAAGGGGTAGGGGGCATAGCTTCTACTTGGATTTGCACCAAGAGGTTTTGGCTCCTAAGGCCAACGGATGGGCTGTTATCCTTTAAAAGCTTCGAGTGAGCCCCAGGGTTAATTGAGGTTCCGAAATTTAGCAGATTCCGATGCTTTAAGGCCTCTCTCGGTGGGGGAAGGGGTTTTAGTCCTTATCTTCAGAATCACAATCTAACGTTTTTGTTAAACTACTCTCACAACATGCTCAGCCTCCTGAAAGCTCAGGTTTTAGGATGAGGAGGATTAGGGGCAGAAGGTGGAGGGTAATTAGGAGATGTTCTCGTGAGTGGGTAGGTTGAAGGTCGATGATGTGCGCAGGGGTGGGGCCCCGTTGGGTTGTTAGGAAGAGGTAAAGAGTGTATGTGGCTGTAACTAATGTTCCTAATCCGGTTATGATGATGGTTCATCATGACCAGTCGAAAAGTGACGTTATAATTATTAGTTCTCCAAGAAGGTTTGGAAGGGGGGGAAGGGCTAGATTGGCTAGGCTAGCGGTAAACCATCAGGCGGTTATCAGCGGGAACAGGGCCTGCAGGCCCCGGGTGAGGAGCATGGCTCGGGTGTGGGTTCGTTCATAGGATGTGTTGGCTAGGCAGAATAGGGCGGAGGAGGTTAAACCGTGGGCAATCATTAAGATTAGTGCGCCGGAAATGCCTCAGGGTGTCTGGGTGAGAATTCCTGCGGCAACCAAGCTTATGTGGCTGACAGACGAGTAAGCGATTAGGGACTTTAGGTCGGTTTGACGAAGACAGATTGAGCTGGTTATAATGACGCCTCAAAGGGCAAGGGCAATTAATGGGTAGGTGAGTTGTTTTGTCAGGGGTACCAAGGCAGGGGAGATACGGATTATTCCGTAGCCCCCTAATTTGAGAAGAATGGCTGCAAGAACTATAGAGCCTGCAATTGGGGCTTCTACGTGCGCTTTAGGTAGCCAAAGGTGAACTCCGTATAGTGGCATTTTAACTAGGAAAGCAAGAAGACAGGCTAATCATCATAGTTTAGAGGCGTTCGTGGGTAGAAGAGAGATATTACAGAATTGCAAGGTTAGTATTGAGAGGGAGCCCATGTAGCTGTGGAGGAAAAGGAGGGCGACCAAGAGCGGGAGAGAGCCTGCTAGTGTGTAGAAAAGAAAGTATGTGCCGGCGTTTAGTCGTTCTGCTTGATTTCCCCAGCGAGTGATTAGAACTAGGGTGGGGAGTAGGGTGGCTTCAAATATTACATAGAATATAATTATTTCTGTAGCCCCGAAAGCCGCTACTAGGAAAATTTGAAGGAAGGCAAGCAGGCAAATGAATGTGCGTTGGTGGTTGGTTGGTTCTTGCTTGGTATGATTTTGGCTTGCCAGGATTATAAGGGGAAGGAGCCAGCACGTGAGCACAAGAAGAGGTGCGGAGAGGGGGTCACTAGCTAGCAGTTTGTTTAGGACGATCCAGCCTGTCTCAGAGCAGGTTTTTAGTCAGGGGAGAGAGAGGATTGCAATTGCAAGGCTGTAGCAGAGCACGTTAGGTCAGAGCCAGGAGGCCGGCGAGAGCCAGGCTATTGGCAGAAGTATGGTCGTAGGTATAAGGATTTTTAACACTTCAGTAGACTAAGTGTTTGTATTCGGTCATTACCGTGGGTCCGGGCTGTAGCCACTAGGAGGGCTAAACCGGCACTGGCTCCGCACGCGGCCAGCGCTAACAGGAGTATGGGTAGGGGTGTGGTGGTGGTAGAGTTTAATTGTAGGGACCATAGTGAGATGGCCAGAAACAGAGATAGCATTACCCCTTCAAGACAGAGCAAGACGGATAAAAGGTGGATGCGGTGGAATGCTAGTCCAAGGAGGCCCAGTGCGAATGCGGTCGAGAATGTGAAGTGCACGGGGGTCATTGGGCGGTTGTGGACTCGAACCACAGACTTTTGAGCCGAAATCAAATGTTTTGTTTTAACTAACTGCCCATTCGGCCCATTCTAGGCCTCCCTCTGCTCATTCGTAGATAAAGCCTAGGATCAACAGGATTAAGATAGCAGAGACTCAGAAGAAAGTTGTGAGAGGGGCGGGAAGCTGGTCGCCCCAGGGGGTGGGTAAGAGGAGTGCAATCTCTAAGTCGAAGAGGAGAAACAGAATGGCCACTAGAAAGAAGCGCAGGGAGAATGGCAAGCGAGCTGAGCCCAGGGGGTCAAATCCGCACTCATATGGGGAGAGCTTCTCTGAGTCGGGTGTAACCAAGGGAAGTCAGAAGGAGACTACGGTCAGAATCACTGAGATTGCAAGGGAAATCGCTGGGACTGCCACTATAAGGTTCATTATCTTTCCTTGGAATTGCGCCAAGACCGGGTGGTTGGAAGCCACCCATACTGTTTTGTTACTAGAAAGATCTAAGAACCTCATCAGTAGATGGAGACATAGAGGAATAGCCAAACAACGTCTACGAAGTGTCAGTATCAGGCGGCTGCTTCAAATCCGAAATGGTGCTGAGATGTAAAATGGTATTTGATTTGTCGGTATAGGCAGACTGCTAGGAAGGTGGATCCGATGATAACGTGAAGTCCGTGGAAGCCTGTGGCTACAAAAAATGTTGAGCCGTACACGCCGTCCGCGATTGTAAAGGGGGCCTCATGGTATTCCATAGCTTGAAGAAAAGTGAAGTAGAAGCCTAGAAGGATGGTAAGGGCCAGGGCGTGGATGGCCTGGCGCCGGTCTTGCTCAATGAGGGAGTGGTGTGCCCAGGTGACAGTAACTCCAGAGGCCAGGAGGACCGCAGTGTTGAGCAGTGGGACTTCTATCGGGTCCAGGGGGCTGATGCCTGTCGGAGGTCATGCTCCCCCTAATTCAGGGGTGGGGGCGAGGCTTGAGTGGTAGAAAGCTCAGAAGAATCCTAAGAAGAAGAAAACTTCGGAGGTAATAAAGAGGATCATCCCGTAGCGGAGGCCTTTTTGGACAGGAGGTGTATGGTGCCCTAAATATGTTCCTTCACGGATGATGTCTCGTCACCATTGATATATAGTTAGTAGGAGGATAGCTGTTCCGGTAGTCAAGAGGATGGCGGATTGGGAGTGGAATCAGGCGGCTAACCCTGAGGTTATTAGGAAGGCGCCTGCGGCACCTGTAAGAGGTCACGGGCTTGGGTCAACTATGTGGTACGGGTGTGTCTGATGGGCCATTAAACGTTTTCTTGAGTGTAAAGTGCAAGTAGAAGGGTGAATACGTATGCTTGAATGACTGCAACTGCTAGTTCTAAGAGCGTTATCACTGTGAGTGCAGTTAGTGTAAAAAGGGCGAGGAGCGGAAGTGTACTAATTAAAATTTTTGTGGCGGAGGAGAGTAGTTTAATAAGAAGATGGCCTGCTGTAAGATTGGCAGCAAGTCGGATTCCTAGGGCAAGAGGGCGGATAAGCAGGCTCATGGTTTCGATCAAGATCAGAAAGGGGACAAGAGGTATTGGTGAGCCTTCAGGGACCAGGTGGGCCAGGGCGTGAGCGGGCTGGGTGCGCATCCCGAGGGAGATGGTGGCGATTGTTGCGGGGATGGCAAGTCCTAGTGTAATGAGCATGTTAGATGTTGGGGCGTAGATGTAGGGTATCAGGCCTATGAGATTAAGAAGCAGGAGGTAGGTCATAATACTAGTGAAGTAAATTGCTCACTTGTGTATTGGAGGGGTTAAAGGGAGTATAATATGATGGACGAAGTGAGCTAGGGCTCAGTTTTTTACGGCTAGATACCGACCAGCTAGGTAGCGGTTGGTGGGAAGCGTGACTAAGAGAATGGGGGTTGCCAGTGCAAGGAACATGAGGGAGACCCCAAATTTGGAAGGAGGTGTAATGTGGGCCAGGACGTTACCGGCCACGGAAGAATTTTCAGATTCGAGAGAAGAGGGAAGGCTTTTTCTTTCGGGGAGGGGCAAAAAGATTAGTGTGGGAGAATCCATAAGGAAGCTTACCTGTAATTGTAGCTCATGCTACCAGAAGGGAAATGAGTCAGTTTGGGAGAGGAGGCCGCATATCACTGAGGGTGGGTCGAATCACCAGTCTCCAGCTTAAAAGGCTGACGCTTGGCTATTAGCTTCTCAGCGAAGAGTCTTCTAGTATCAGCATAGACCAGTCTTCAAAGAACTTTAGTGGGACAGCTTCGACTACGATGGGTATAAAGCTATGATTAGCTCCGCAGATTTCCGAGCATTGCCCATAGAACAGGCCGGGTCGTGTGGTTAAGAATGCTGTTTGATTAAGGCGTCCGGGAACGGCGTCTATTTTTACCCCAAGGGAGGGAACTGCTCAAGAATGTAAGACGTCTTCGGCTGAAGTCAGGATGCGAATAGGGGACGTTGATGGGACCACCATACGATGGTCTGTTTCCAGGAGGCGAAGTTGGCCTGGTCCGAGATCAGGGGTCTGAATCATGTAGGAGTCAAAGCTAATATTCTGGTAATCAGTATACTCGTATGTTCAGTACCATTGGTGGCCGACAGCCTTGATTGTTAGGTGGGGGTCGTTGATTTCGTCTGCTAGGTAAAGAATTCGCAGGGATGGAAGGGCAATCAGAACTAGGACGATTGCAGGGAGAACGGTTCAGATGATTTCTATTTCTTGTGAGTCCATGAGGCTTTTGTTAGTTAAACTTGTAGTCACCATTGTGGTGATAATATACAAGACAAAGGCACTGATTAGGAAAACAACTATGAGAGCGTGATCGTGGAAGTGAAGAAGTTCCTCTATTATAGGTGCTCCTGCGTCTTGGAATCCAATTTGAGTCGGGGAGGACATAGGTTGAATGGCGTTACGAAAGATGTACGAGAGTCTAACTCGCACTTCTGCCCTGACAAGGCAGTGCCGTGGATGTTCGACTAACATCTCTACCTAAAGGAAGTAGCAGAGTGGCTTATGTGGGTGACTTGAAATCACCAGACGGGGGTTCGATTCCCTCCTTTCTTGTTGCGGCAACACGAAAGTTGGCTCTTCAAGGGTGTGATATGGAGGGGGGCAGCCATGGAGTCACTCCATGTTCGTTGTTGTCATCTCTGTTGACAGGACCTCACGTTTTGAGGTGAATGCTTCTCAAAGGATAAATAAGAACATAATTACTGCGATCAGGGATACCAGGGAGCCCAGGGAGGAGAGTGTGTTTCAGAGGGTGTAGGCGTCAGGGTAATCCGAATATCGTCGAGGCATTCCGGCTAGGCCTAGGAAGTGCTGTGGGAAGAATGTTATGTTAACTCCTGTAAACATTACCCCAAAGTGAACTTTTGTTCATGTTGGGTGAAGGGTGTAGCCTGAGAACAGGGGGAATCAGTGGACGAAACCGGCTATGATAGCAAAGACAGCTCCTATGGAGAGTACGTAGTGGAAGTGGGCTACTACGTAGTATGTGTCATGAAGAATGATGTCTAGGGATGAATTCGCGAGTACGATCCCTGTTAGGCCTCCTACAGTGAAGAGGAAGATAAAGCCAAGGGCCCAGAGGAGGGGGGTGTCTCATTTAATGTTTCCCCCGTGCAGTGTGGCTAGTCAGCTGAATACTTTAACTCCTGTGGGGATAGCGATGATTATTGTTGCCGAGGTGAAGTATGCCCGGGTGTCTACGTCCATACCCACTGTGAACATGTGGTGGGCTCAAACAATGAAGCCGAGAAGGCCGATGGCCATCATGGCTCAGACCATGCCCATATACCCGAATGGTTCTTTTTTACCTGCGTAATAAGCGACGACATGAGAGACCATGCCGAACCCTGGCAGAATAAGAATATACACCTCGGGGTGCCCGAAGAATCAGAACAGGTGCTGATATAGGATAGGATCACCTCCCCCTGCAGGGTCGAAGAAGGTGGTGTTCAGGTTTCGGTCAGTCAACAGCATTGTAATACCAGCTGCTAGGACTGGGAGAGAGAGGAGGAGAAGCACAGCAGTAACCAGAACAGCTCACACGAATAGGGGGAGCTGGTACGGGGAGGTGGCAGGGGGTTTTATGTTAATAATGGTTGTAATAAAGTTAATTGCTCCTAGGATGGAAGAAATCCCAGCGAGGTGAAGCGAGAAGATGGTCAGATCCACGGACGCTCCAGCGTGGGCCAGGTTCCCAGCTAGTGGCGGGTAAACTGTCCATCCGGTCCCAGACCCGGCTTCTACCGCAGAGGAGGTTAAGAGGAGGAGGAAGGAGGGGGGCAGGAGTCAGAAGCTTATGTTATTTATTCGGGGGAAGGCCATGTCGGGGGCTCCGATCATTAGGGGGATTAATCAATTTCCGAAGCCTCCGATTATAATTGGCATCACTATAAAGAAGATTATAACGAAGGCGTGGGCTGTTACAACAACATTGTAAAGCTGGTCGTTACCCAGGAGACTTCCTGGTTGACTAAGCTCGGCCCGGATGATAAGACTAAGGGCGGTTCCTACTATCGCGGCTCATGCCCCGAAGATTAGGTAAAGAGTCCCGATGTCTTTGTGGTTAGTAGAGAAGAGTCAACGTGTAATTATCACAGGTACGATGGCTGAGTAAAGCGGTGGATTGTAGCTCCACATACAGGGGTGAGAGTCCTCTTCGTGCCACGGCCCTCGGGGTGTCACACGTTAGATTGCAAGTCTAAAGACGTAGGCTAGAAACCTACCGGGGCCTTCCCCGCCTCCCTGCCAACGGCGGGGAAGGCTTGATGTTTTAAAAGATGGAAGCTCGCTGGCTTGAGCGTATAGCTGTTAACTATAAGTTTGTAGGATCGAGGCCTACCCATCTAGAAAGGCTTTAGCTTAATTAAAGCGTCCGGATTGCAGTCGTATCATGTGGGTTAAAGTCCCGCTTGCCTTAAAAAAAAGGGGGGGGGGGGGGAATCTTCAGGTATGTCATTAAACCATGGATTATTGTTTCTTTATAATCATAAATACAACATATGTTCAACCTTGTACAACTTCTGAGTTTACATTGATATGTTAATGAGATGAGAAAAAAAAATTAAATAACCCCTTACCCGCTGGAGTGAAGGCTCGGCATGGTGGGTAACGAGGAGTATGGTTTCAAGCATTAGTCAATGCGAGTGCCAATGTACGTGGATGGAAACAAGCAGGTGCATGGCCCTGAAGAGTGGAATCCCTAGCCTGTAAAAAATCACTGATAGTAATCTCTACAATAATAGTTCCCTACCTCACTGTGTAGCTACCCCCAATAAGATTGTCCCTCACTATCATTCATGGATGCTCGAGACCACAATGACATAGGTCGAATTTACAATCCTGAGTGTTCAGTTACACTATTCCGTGAGACCTTAACATATGCGTGTTTTGGGACCAGTGACTAGTGGAGGAAGGACAAATGCAGTCAAATAAACTACTAGGTGATTTTAAAAATTTAGTCTTTATATAAGTACATATTATGGTTATTTATAATGGTTAATATAAATATATGCATAATAATGCATAGTATAGTATAAAGACTAAAAATTTAATGCTAGGGTAGACATAGGGTTTAAAAATCGTTTTTGGGCTAAGAATTGAAGACTAATAAGATATTAAAGAAGTGAAATAAAGACTAATGGATTTTTGAAGTTTACCCCCCTACCCCCCAAAAAAAGGGGGGGGGGTCTGTCACATAGGAAGTAGTGTAGTAGAAGCAGTAAGAGTTTTGATTTCTTCAGGAGGGGTGCGAGGCCCGTTTTTGTGGGAGTTGGAGGGATTTCAACCCTCATAGTTCACTCTATCAAAGTGATCCTTGGGTTCGGGCACAGCTCCTGTAGGGGAGCTAGGGGAAGGATTTGAACCTTCGTGCGAAGGGATTAAGGCTTCGGCAGTGTGCCGTGCTCTGCTACCTTAGCTGGTCTTTGTCTCGACGTGGGGGTGTGTGTCACCTTACCTGTTTTAGATGGCTTCATCAGGTGGTGAAAGGGCGTCGATGTGGGATGGGCCCTCCCCGTCCGGTCCTTTCGTACTAGGAAGGGGCACATTCATAGATAGAAACCGACCTGGATTACTCCGGTCTGAACTCAGATCACGTGGGACTTTAATCGTTGAACAAACGAACCCTTAATAACGGCTGCGCCATTAGGATGTCCCGATCCAACATCGAGGTCGTAAACCCCCTTGTCGATAGGGTCTCTGTAAGGGGATAGCGCTGTTATCCCTAGGGTAACTCGGTCCGTTGTTCGGCCGTGAGGCCGGATCAATATTAGATCAGAAGGTTCTGCTACTTTGAATTGGCATTCTAGGTTTAAGGAGGATGAGAGAATATGTACGTATGAGAAAGTTGCTCCCATTCTACGTGGGGGGTTTATTTTTCCCCGTGGTCGCCCCAACCAAAGACATCCAGGCAGGGGTCCAAGTCGAGTCTTGTCTGTTGGTCTAGACTAATTTTTACTTGGTCTGTTGGGTGTCTAAAGCTCCATAGGGTCTTCTCGTCTTATGTGGGAATCCCCGCTTTTGCACGGGGAGATCAATTTCACTGACTGGAGGGAGGAGACAGTTAAGCCCTCGTTATTCCGTTCATACAGGTCTCAATTTAAAAGACAAGTGATTACGCTACCTTTGCACGGTCAAAATACCGTGGCCGTTGAACATATAGTCAGTGGGCAGGCTCGACCTCTTATTCTTCAATTATCAGCAAGAGGCGGTGTTTTTGGTAAACAGGCGGGGCTTCAGAATATGTGTTTGCCGAGTTCCTTCTCCTTCTTTAAGTCTTTCCCGGGGTGCACTCCTGTGTAGGGTTAACGGGAGGGTTTACTGAGGGGTTTTCTTGTGGGTTGAGAGTTAATGATCAGTCTCCTCTGGTTTTGGGGCCGTTGAATTTCGGTGCGGGTTCGTTCCGAGGTACGCTTGTGCTGGGAGAGAGTCTGGGGTCTCTTGTTACTCATTCTAGCATTTTCGCTTCAATAGTTGTATTGAACGGCTTGATAGTGATAGGGGGTTAAGATTGAATTATCCGTATTTTAGGCGTATTTGCCGATCTGAGCTACAACGCTTTCTTTAAAGGTGGCTGCTTTCAAGCCTACTGCGGGTAAGGCCTTGAGGTAAAATGATCTTTACCCTCCTGTGTAAGGCTGTGTCCTATATCAGAGGAGCTGTACCTCCTGTGACTAACTCTTGCGCTATTCGTTAGATTCCTATGAGTGGAGACTAAAGTGAGGGTGGCTGAGGAAAGGGCAAGGCTGAACTTCTATCCATTTTTCAAGCAACCAGCTATAGCCAGGTTCGATAGGTATGTCACCTCTACTTGAAGATCGTCCCACCCTTTTGCTACAGGGACGGGTTCGCCCTTATATTAGGCTGTCTTGAAGTAGCTCACCTGGTTTCGGGGGCTTAGACTAAAGTGCGCTTTGCCTAAGTAATGCTGGCTAGACCATGATGCAAAAGGTACAAGCTTTAAGCTTTGCTTTTTGGTGCTTGAGTTGAGTATTTCATTTTTCTTTCAGCTTTTCCCTTGCGGTACTGTCTCTATTGCTCTAAAAATGTGTCCTTTTCTGTCGCTCATACTTAGGTGGAAAAATGATTTGGTCTAGTGATTTGTAGTATGTTAGGGGGTATTAATATTGGTTGTTGTGTTTGCGCAGTAGGCTAGCTTTTCGGCGTCAGATCAGCTCGATTTGCACGGGCAATGTCCTGGTGTAAACAGGGTGTTTTGGCTGGTTAAACTATGTTCTGATAGAGGTTATCCAAGTGCACCTTCCGGTACACTTACCATGTTTCGACTTTCCTCCCCTCGTTATCATGAACCTTTTGGAATAAAATGATGTTACCGTGGTATGTGGCTAAGGGAGAGTGACGGGCGGTGTGTGCGCGCTTTCTGGCCTGCTTCAGAGGGGCACGCTATTCCCCTCTTACTGCTAGATCCACCTTCAACCTATGTATTTCAGTGTTAAGTTTCCGTATGCGCTTGAAGTAAGCGAATGTAGCCCATTCTTAGCCCCTTTCATAAGCTGCGCCTCGACCTGTCATTCTGGAGTAGGGTTATCGTTCAAGCTCACTGCGGGTCCATCATAGGGTAGGCTGGCGACGGCGGTATACAGGCTGTAAGTTACGAGAAAGGGTGAGGTTTAACGGGAAGTGTCGGTTGGAGAACAGGCTCCTCTAGTTGGGTCTAAAGCACCGCCAAGTCCTTTGGGTTTTAAGCTTGCGCTCGTAGTATCCGGGCGGATGGGTTGAGTGTGAGGTCCCATCATTGTTTACAGCTAAGCATAGTGGGGTATCTAGTCCCAGTTTGTTTCTTAGCCTTCGTGGAATCAAGATGTATAAAACTACTTTCGTTTCTGGTTCTCCGACATACGGTGGTTGGCGTTACACTGCTCCGTTTTCTTTTAGTTTTACTTTAGTTTTTACTCTAACCACACCTTACGCCGACGGCGATCAACTTGAGCCCTCCGTATCACCGCGGTGGCTGGCACGAGGTTTACCGGCTCTGTTGGCTACCACTAGGTCAAGCTTTCGCTTATTGCCTAAGGTTAATCACTGCTGAGTGCCCTTGGGGGTGTGGCTGAACAAGGTGTTATGGGCTGAGGGGGGCTCGCGCCTGATACCTGCTCCGAGGTCTCAAATAGAGAACTTGGGCATCCTCACGGGTGGGCGGATACTTGCATGTGTAAGTGTAGCCTAGGCTGATTGCAAGGCCAGGACCTAGCCTTTAGTGTCCACGGGGCTTTTGAGGGCCCACTTTGCCAGCTTCAGTGGCGTGCTCTGCAGGTTTAAGCTACGGTGAACGGGGGGGGGGGAATCTTCAGGTATGTTATTAAACCATGGATTATTGTTTCTTTATAATCATAAATATAACATATGTTCAACCTTGTACAACTTCTGGGTTTACATTGATATGTTAATGAGATGAGAAAAAAAATTAATAACCCCTTACCCGCTGGAGTGAAAGCTCGGCATGGTGGGTAACGAGGAGTATGGTTTCAAGCATTAGTCAATGCGAGTGCCAATGTACGTGGATGGAAACAAGCAAGTGCATGGCCCTGAAGAGTGGAATCCCTAGCCTGTAAAAAATCACTGATAGTAATCTCTACAATAATAGTTCCCTGCCTCACTGTGTAGCTAGCCTCAATAAGATTGTCTCTCACTATCATTCATGGATGCTCGAGACCACAATGACATAGGTCGAATTTACAATCCTGAGTGTTCAGTTACACTATTCCGTGAGATTTTTACATTATTGATGTTCTTGTGTAAATCACTGGCGGAGGAAGGATAAATGCAGTCAAATAAACTACTAGGTGATTTTAAAGATTCAGTCTTTATATAAGTACATATTATGGTTATTTATAATGGTTAATATAAATATATGCATAATATAATATAAAGACTAAAAGTTTAATGCTAGTGTAGACACAGGGTTTAAAAATCGTTTTTGGGTTAAGAATTGAAGACTAGTAAAATATTAAAGAAGTGGAATAAAGACCAATGAATTTTTGAAGTTTATCTTCCCAAAGGGGTTTGTCACATAGGAAGTAGTGTAGTAGAAGCACTAA
>NW_028234260.1:0-38741 GCF_037954235.1 Aulostomus chinensis
TAAAATAAACATTTTTCATTTCCTCCAGTCCTGCCTGCTTTCCTCCATCTTTGTATTTGGGTCCAGCTCAACCATTGACTTAACAACCCCAGTTCATCGGTGTTAAACACACGTCAGCCAGTGGCATTGTCAAAAAAATCATGGTGGACAGAGTGTTTGTAAAGGTGTTAAAAAATGAGAATTTTAAAAAAAGAAAAGAAAAGAAGAAATGCATGTTAACAATCTTTCTGTATATTATGTGTGATGTATGTGAGAAAAATGATGTTCCTGTCAGTCCTGGATACGTATGAACGTCTACATGTACTAGCAGGTTCATTTATTAATGTTACCGACTGCTTTATTTCCATTCATGCAGGAATAACTGCACTACATCAGATCTTTTTAGGCCTGGGTGAAACGTCCAAGATGTCAAATTTATTGAGTTTGTCCTCTGTTACATTTCAACTGGGAAAGTTAGATTTGAACTACGATGATACTGTTGTATGGTTTGTTTGTTTTTTTGTCTCTGAATGTCTCCAGTAGCTTATTGGCTGATTTCCATTCACAAAAACTGGCAGCTTGAAGAATGTCTAGGACTGAAGTGTCAAGATACTATTGAGGGTTGGACAGTGTGTGGGAATCTTTTTGTTACAGAGAAGAATTATATTGGATTCATATGTAAAATCTGAAAAATAGCAGTTATGTATATACTTAGGCTACTTATTTTGTATTTTTATACATTTTGGACATATATGTTTGAACTTTTGTACTTATCTCATTCAAGATTGATTAATGATGGACTTTTTTCTGTCACCCCCCCCCCCCCCCCCCCCCATGCTGCTGTCACAAAAGGATTTCCAGAAACCAGGATGAATAAAGTTTATCTTATTTTATTATAATATTTGTTCAATTTGAATTGAAAAATAACTAATTGGTGTTTTGGTGCTGAGGCTTTTTTTAAATTACAGGAAGCTATTATTTGAATTTCCATGACTGCACAACATGAAAGACATGAAGGGGTGACGTCATTGTGATTGACAGCATAAAGCCGTCCAGTCACTTGATCAGTTAGTTGGTTCCTGGACTCCAGACAGCAACCTGCTGTCTCTTGGTCAAGAATCAGCTTCATTAAACACTTGAGACATCAACACAACACCCTTTTACCAGCAGCTGTCATTTGGTGAGTTCAGTAAATCTTCAACATCTAGTAGTAAACTATGTGATGGGTTTTCTTCGGGGGGGAGGGGGGGGGATAGATTGTTGGTTTAGCAGCACTCCCCACTAGCATGTCCGCTAGCGTTAGCAAGCCTCACTGCTAGCAAGCTATCGGTCTCTTTTACTGCGGTGGCTGTGAATAATTTACTTTAATTTCATTAAAAACTGTAGCTTTAAAGTTGAGAACTCTAATTGTTAACTTTTGAAAAAAATGTCATCGGAGATCTGTGTTTTATTCTTCCTGTGGGTCGAATGTATCCGCATTTTAAAAATCAAGAAATGAGAAAAATGCATGTAAAGAAACATACTGTGGTATCATTTCTGACATAAATCTTGGTGTATGAATAGTACCAACACAGTTTTTCTCTTCATATGAGTGTATTATTTTCATTTGTGTGTTTGTTAATTTCGCTAGCACCCCCCACTAGCGCGCCTTGTTAGCGTTAGCATGCCGCTCAGCTAGCAACCGACTGATGGTTTCTTTCGAGGTTTTTCTCTGAATAATTCACTTTAATTTCATCAACAATTATCTGACAGACCATTTTCAATGTAACATTGTCCTGCTTTGAGGTTTTGTTAGGTTAAAAACACATGAATGCTTCAGTCAGTCTGTCTGGATGTCTGTTGATGTTTGATGTCAAAAGTCAAGGTCACTGACAGTCCCACTTGCTGACACAACCACTATATTGTTCCTCCATTGGAGGTTTTTAAGGTTGAAGCAAGTTTTGATTGACTGACCCTGACACAGGTCTTTCAGTAACATGGCTTTCTGACGGTCGAGACTTTGTTGTACATCTGCTGCTTCAAAGTGAAAAGTCAGAGAGACCAACCAGAAATGAACATTTCAGGGATTTATAAAGACTCTAATGTTATATTTTTTTGTTTTCTCAACAGAATATTCCATCATGGGAGAACTGAACCCCGGTTTCAGACTGGGGGATATCATTTTTACAGAATCCTCTGTGTACACTGTGGAGAAAATCTTGGGGGCTGGCGCTTTTGGGGAAGTTGCCGAATGTTGGAGGAGCGACACCGACAAAATGGTCGCGATAAAACGGATCCGGGACAAACAGAACATCCTGGCAGCAAAAGAGGAGGTGAAGTCAAGTTTCCTTGAACAGTATTTAACTTCCATGGCTCTAAAAATCCACCACATTCCAATCCAGGTTGTTTTTTCTCTCTCTCTCTGATACCTTTGACAGGAGAAGATGCTGAGATTATTGATGAGCAACAACGGCAATAATTTCAACATTGTTGGATGGAACGGGTCGTTCATCCATGAAGGAGCGTTCTGCATGGAGTTTGAGAGACTGGACATCAGCCTCTTTGAATTCCTGGGGCGGCGCCGGGCTCTCTCACTCAGAGAGATCAGCCCCATCCTCCATCAGGTTTGTTTCCACAGTTTTTAGCTGAACTTACCAACTAAGGTGGGAAAATAGAAGAGAAAAGTTTTCATTTTAAAAACTAAATGTCCACATGTATTTTGCTGAGTATGAAGCCAAATGATTCCATCAGGGAGAGAATAAATTGGTGGATTCTAATCAATGGAAGTAGATGCTAAAATTGACTCAGTCATTATTTGCTGTGTGAAACTGCAGGTGTTGGGTTGTCCTGCATCACTTCATTTGTGTTCTCTCATTAAAAACTACAATCACGCTAGGCTTCGTTGTCAACTGCCAAAATATGTTTTAAATACACAATGTCACATTTACCACTGTGTAAAAATGATTCTCTGTCACATGTTGATGACGTTCCACTGCAGTGAAGCTGACTTAAAGATTTCTATTTTTTATGGTTTCAGCTCGCAACGGCGCTCCTTTTTCTGCGGAGCCAGAGAATTGTCCATGCCGACATGAAACCAGAGAACATCATGATGGTGGACCATGTCAGGCAGCCGCTCAAAGTCAAGCTCATTGACTTTGGGTTGGCGTTCCAGGTCTCAGCTAGCCGCATCGGCGCGGAGCTGCAGACGTTGTGGTACAGGTTCGTAACAGAGACACTGGAACCTCCATTTTCTTCTGTCAGTGGTGAGAACAGAAGTAATGTTGTGGTTCTCTTCTTCTCGTCAGAGCTCCTGAGATCCTCCTTGGAGCCCCGTTTAACGAGGCCATCGATGTGTGGTCTCTGGGGTGCATTGCTGCAGAGCTGCTGACTGGGATCCCACTCTTCCCTGGGCACAGTGAGGCTGAAATGGTCAGTATGGTGCAGTGCTACTCTTGGAAATTCACAACAAGCAATGGTGACTTAAAGAGGAGTAGTGAGCGAGAGATGTGTCACTTATTTCAAGTATTCTTTTGTGTAAAGCAACAAATGGAGGTAAAACCTGGTGCTCTCATTGTGTCCTTCCTTCAGATGGAGTACATTCTGAGGACAGTGGGGCAGCCACCCGACAGCGTCCTCCACCTCGGCCTCTACACCC
This sequence comes from Aulostomus chinensis, assembly GCF_037954235.1. Classification (NCBI taxonomy): domain Eukaryota; kingdom Metazoa; phylum Chordata; class Actinopteri; order Syngnathiformes; family Aulostomidae; genus Aulostomus; species Aulostomus chinensis. The sequence goes on from NW_028234260.1 coordinate 3,614, forward strand.
TCTTCTATTTTTATGCCCAGGGTGAGGAAGGAGTCTTTAAGCAGTGGACAGCAAAGGTAATTCCAGCAACTGAGAAGGACTTCATCCCTCCATGAGTTCCTTCAGTCTGTCAGCCTACATTTAGCTCTCATGTGCTCACTGAAAAATGTCTTTTCTGTAGCCACACGTGGAGGTTCCTGACCCCATGAGGACCCTGATGGATGTGGTTATGGTGGGCTGCAACAGAACACGAGAACATGCAACACGACCGTCTCTGAGTTCCTAACCTTTTCGTTTTATTCTGATGCCACACAGATGTTCTTGGAGGGCCAGGACCTGGATGACCTGGCAGACTTCCTGGACCTGCTCAGTCAGATGCTGGAGGTGGATCCTGAACGCCGCATCACGCCGGACCAAATCCTCCAGCATCCATTTCTAACAGGAAGCCACCAAGTAGGCCCCATCACCAGCAGCCCAGCGCACCACTTTGATAGGTCCGTGTTCATCAGTGCTGATGTGAAGGTGTTGGACTGTTGTCTTTCAGGCTTGAATCCTGCTTGGACCAAATGGCTTCCACTCAGGCAACGGTGAGGAGGACTCCTGGTCTATCCAGGTGAGTTCAGCTGCTTTCACGTGTCATCCTGGGGTTAACTGGCTAAGCTGATTAGCCTAGCATTAGCATCCAGCTTAGCACTTGATTTAAAAGAAATGTCTTTTGCTAGAAAAAGAATAAATACTTTTGTGCATCTTGACTTAACATTTCAGTTTGAAAGATGCTTTTGTTGGATGAAGAAGAGTTATTTTACTGCATTATATTGTTAAAATACCTTTTGTGTCAAAGCTATTTCCATGTTTGATTGTAGGCTAAATAGGTCATGCTAATTAGCCTAGCATTAACAACTTGCTTTGTCATTTCAGTGTGAAAAATCCTTTGTGTTGAGCGAAGCATGGACGCACTTTCCTGCATCATCTTCTCCTACCAGCTCAGGGAGAGGGAAGGTAAGAGGGCGGGAATCATTTTCTCTCATGAGGTTTCGTTTCCTGCATCACAACAGCATTTAGAAGTAGAACATGAATTGGCTCAGTTACAGAACGTGACCTGCAGTCTTTGCAGGATTCAGCTCTATTCCATGGAACCAGTATGATCAGTATTACCAGTTTTATCAGTTTATGATACTTCTGGTCATTTGGAATTTTAATTCTACCGTATTTTGCCACTCGTCGACGTCGTATAGTAATTGTAGTCTGTTAGCCGTCGGTTTTTTAGTGGTGTGAATGTAAATTATGCTGCCAGTCTCACTCTGTACAGGAGAGGTCCTGCTGTACTTTGTGCTAAGACCAACATTCCACCTTACAGATCCATTTCTTCCTCACCTGTTTTGGAGGAGAAATAGATCAGTATTTGTCACTTTGGTCTCTACTGCGTTTTTTTGGGGGGTAAAGTCAGGCGGTGTAACAGAGACGTTTCTTTTCTGCGCCCATCAAGACACCGAGGTTTCTCCAACACCTGAGGTCCCCTGGTTCTACTGGTTCAATGTGAATAGGACTTTCAAAGCTCATTGTAGTCAGGATGCCACAAAATGCAATGCTGGCTCTCATATGCTGTTGCTCATGCAGGTTTTGCTTTCCCTTTCATGTAGCATCAAAAAGCAAAAAGGCACTGGTAATGGTACTCCTGGTTTACTGGGACGGGGTTCGATTCCCTGCGGTGTCTTGCTGATTGATTGGCTATTTCCTGAGAGGTGATGTCACTTCCACTCTTTACTCTGTTTCAATGGTCATGAAGGGATGTGTGACACCTACATTTAGTGATATCTCTCCTTGACATGGACGTGGTTCCACTTGGTTCTTTGCTTTCAGCTTCGTAGACTTGTGGTAAGAAACGCCTCGTATTAATACAAGAAAAAGAGGAGAACTAGAACGCCACGAGCAGTGATGACCAGGCCCTTGCTGTCGTGGTACTGACCTGTAGATGTCGTCAGGCTGGGACTTTTATCAAACGTGAAGGTTGAAACCGATGCCTGCCACAAGTTCAATGCCATTGATCACCAAAAAACAGAAGAAACAGTACAAGGCCTTAAGTCATCATCATGTTGCCTTGACATCTTGCCAACAAGCTTTCAAAAAAATGTCTATAGCTGCCTGGCGACTGACTTATTGCATTGCCTTTATGTTTCCTATTGCCTTTAACTGCTGCTAAAGTACTGCACTTTTATTGACTGGTAGCCCTATTTCCAATTTTTTCCTTATTTTGTTTAACTTTACGGGTAACAATCCTGTAACTCAAGAAGCCTGTTGGAACGTTAGGCTCTGATATGATGTTGATTGATTTTATATTATTTTATTCTTCAATTCTTCATTTTATTGAATTTTACTGTGAACAATCCTGTAACTCAAGAAGCCTGTTGGAACTTTAGGCTCTGATATGATGTTGATGTCCTGCTATTTCACCTGTGCTATGCATTTGCTCTTCCTGCTTGTGTTAAACATGACCTTTGTAAAGCACTCTGACTCTCCCTCGTGCATGAAATGTGCGATATAAATAAATCTGACTTGACTTGACTTTCATATTTTAGTATATTTTTCACATTTTTTAAAATAAACATTTTTCATTTCCTCCAGTCCTGCCTGCTTTCCTCCATCTTTGTATTTGGGTCCAGCTCAACCATTGACTTAACAACCCCAGTTCATCGGTGTTAAACACACGTCAGCCAGTGGCATTGTCAAAAAAATCATGGTGGACAGAGTGTTTGTAAAGGTGTTAAAAAATGAGAATTTTAAAAAAAGAAAAGAAAAGAAGAAATGCATGTTAACAATCTTTCTGTATATTATGTGTGATGTATGTGAGAAAAATGATGTTCCTGTCAGTCCTGGATACGTATGAACGTCTACATGTACTAGCAGGTTCATTTATTAATGTTACCGACTGCTTTATTTCCATTCATGCAGGAATAACTGCACTACATCAGATCTTTTTAGGCCTGGGTGAAACGTCCAAGATGTCAAATTTATTGAGTTTGTCCTCTGTTACATTTCAACTGGGAAAGTTAGATTTGAACTACGATGATACTGTTGTATGGTTTGTTTGTTTTTTTGTCTCTGAATGTCTCCAGTAGCTTATTGGGCTGATTTCCATTCACAAAAACTGGCAGCTTGAAGAATGTCTAGGACTGAAGTGTCAAGATACTATTGAGGGTTGGACAGTGTGTGGGAATCTTTTTGTTACAGAGAAGAATTATATTGGATTCATATGTAAAATCTGAAAAATAGCAGTTATGTATATACTTAGGCTACTTATTTTGTATTTTTATACATTTTGGACATATATGTTTGAACTTTTGTACTTATCTCATTCAAGATTGATTAATGATGGACTTTTTTCTGTCACCCCCCCCCCCCCCATGCTGCTGTCACAAAAGGATTTCCAGAAACCAGGATGAATAAAGTTTATCTTATTTTATTATAATATTTGTTCAATTTGAATTGAAAAATAACTAATTGGTGTTTTGGTGCTGAGGCTTTTTTTAAATTACAGGAAGCTATTATTTGAATTTCCATGACTGCACAACATGAAAGACATGAAGGGGTGACGTCATTGTGATTGACAGCATAAAGCCGTCCAGTCACTTGATCAGTTAGTTGGTTCCTGGACTCCAGACAGCAACCTGCTGTCTCTTGGTCAAGAATCAGCTTCATTAAACACTTGAGACATCAACACAACACCCTTTTACCAGCAGCTGTCATTTGGTGAGTTCAGTAAATCTTCAACATCTAGTAGTAAACTATGTGATGGGTTTTCTTCGGGGGGGAGGGGGGGGGATAGATTGTTGGTTTAGCAGCACTCCCCACTAGCATGTCCGCTAGCGTTAGCAAGCCTCACTGCTAGCAAGCTACCGGTCTCTTTTACTGCGGTGGCTGTGAATAATTTACTTTAATTTCATTAAAAACTGTAGCTTTAAAGTTGAGAACTCTAATTGTTAACTTTTGAAAAAAATGTCATCGGAGATCTGTGTTTTATTCTTCCTGTGGGTCGAATGTATCCGCATTTTAAAAATCAAGAAATGAGAAAAATGCATGTAAAGAAACATACTGTGGTATCATTTCTGACATAAATCTTGGTGTATGAATAGTACCAACACAGTTTTTCTCTTCATATGAGTGTATTATTTTCATTTGTGTGTTTGTTAATTTCGCTAGCACCCCCCACTAGCGCGCCTTGTTAGCGTTAGCATGCCGCTCAGCTAGCAACCGACTGATGGTTTCTTTCGAGGTTTTTCTCTGAATAATTCACTTTAATTTCATCAACAATTATCTGACAGACCATTTTCAATGTAACATTGTCCTGCTTTGAGGTTTTGTTAGGTTAAAAACACATGAATGCTTCAGTCAGTCTGTCTGGATGTCTGTTGATGTTTGATGTCAAAAGTCAAGGTCACTGACAGTCCCACTTGCTGACACAACCACTATATTGTTCCTCCATTGGAGGTTTTTAAGGTTGAAGCAAGTTTTGATTGACTGACCCTGACACAGGTCTTTCAGTAACATGGCTTTCTGACGGTCGAGACTTTGTTGTACATCTGCTGCTTCAAAGTGAAAAGTCAGAGAGACCAACCAGAAATGAACATTTCAGGGATTTATAAAGACTCTAATGTTATATTTTTTTGTTTTCTCAACAGAATATTCCATCATGGGAGAACTGAACCCCGGTTTCAGACTGGGGGATATCATTTTTACAGAATCCTCTGTGTACACTGTGGAGAAAATCTTGGGGGCTGGCGCTTTTGGGGAAGTTGCCGAATGTTGGAGGAGCGACACCGACAAAATGGTCGCGATAAAACGGATCCGGGACAAACAGAACATCCTGGCAGCAAAAGAGGAGGTGAAGTCAAGTTTCCTTGAACAGTATTTAACTTCCATGGCTCTAAAAATCCACCACATTCCAATCCAGGTTGTTTTTTCTCTCTCTCTCTGATACCTTTGACAGGAGAAGATGCTGAGATTATTGATGAGCAACAACGGCAATAATTTCAACATTGTTGGATGGAACGGGTCGTTCATCCATGAAGGAGCGTTCTGCATGGAGTTTGAGAGACTGGACATCAGCCTCTTTGAATTCCTGGGGCGGCGCCGGGCTCTCTCACTCAGAGAGATCAGCCCCATCCTCCATCAGGTTTGTTTCCACAGTTTTTAGCTGAACTTACCAACTAAGGTGGGAAAATAGAAGAGAAAAGTTTTCATTTTAAAAACTAAATGTCCACATGTATTTTGCTGAGTATGAAGCCAAATGATTCCATCAGGGAGAGAATAAATTGGTGGATTCTAATCAATGGAAGTAGATGCTAAAATTGACTCAGTCATTATTTGCTGTGTGAAACTGCAGGTGTTGGGTTGTCCTGCATCACTTCATTTGTGTTCTCTCATTAAAAACTACAATCACGCTAGGCTTCGTTGTCAACTGCCAAAATATGTTTTAAATACACAATGTCACATTTACCACTGTGTAAAAATGATTCTCTGTCACATGTTGATGACGTTCCACTGCAGTGAAGCTGACTTAAAGATTTCTATTTTTTATGGTTTCAGCTCGCAACGGCGCTCCTTTTTCTGCGGAGCCAGAGAATTGTCCATGCCGACATGAAACCAGAGAACATCATGATGGTGGACCATGTCAGGCAGCCGCTCAAAGTCAAGCTCATTGACTTTGGGTTGGCGTTCCAGGTCTCAGCTAGCCGCATCGGCGCGGAGCTGCAGACGTTGTGGTACAGGTTCGTAACAGAGACACTGGAACCTCCATTTTCTTCTGTCAGTGGTGAGAACAGAAGTAATGTTGTGGTTCTCTTCTTCTCGTCAGAGCTCCTGAGATCCTCCTTGGAGCCCCGTTTAACGAGGCCATCGATGTGTGGTCTCTGGGGTGCATTGCTGCAGAGCTGCTGACTGGGATCCCACTCTTCCCTGGGCACAGTGAGGCTGAAATGGTCAGTATGGTGCAGTGCTACTCTTGGAAATTCACAACAAGCAATGGTGACTTAAAGAGGAGTAGTGAGCGAGAGATGTGTCACTTATTTCAAGTATTCTTTTGTGTAAAGCAACAAATGGAGGTAAAACCTGGTGCTCTCATTGTGTCCTTCCTTCAGATGGAGTACATTCTGAGGACAGTGGGGCAGCCACCCGACAGCGTCCTCCACCTCGGCCTCTACACCCTCTTCTATTTTTATGCCCAGGGTGAGGAAGGAGTCTTTAAGCAGTGGACAGCAAAGGTAATTCCAGCAACTGAGAAGGACTTCATCCCTCCATGAGTTCCTTCAGTCTGTCAGCCTACATTTAGCTCTCATGTGCTCACTGAAAAATGTCTTTTCTGTAGCCACACGTGGAGGTTCCTGACCCCATGAGGACCCTGATGGATGTGGTTATGGTGGGCTGCAACAGAACACGAGAACATGCAACACGACCGTCTCTGAGTTCCTAACCTTTTCGTTTTATTCTGATGCCACACAGATGTTCTTGGAGGGCCAGGACCTGGATGACCTGGCAGACTTCCTGGACCTGCTCAGTCAGATGCTGGAGGTGGATCCTGAACGCCGCATCACGCCGGACCAAATCCTCCAGCATCCATTTCTAACAGGAAGCCACCAAGTAGGCCCCATCACCAGCAGCCCAGCGCACCACTTTGATAGGTCCGTGTTCATCAGTGCTGATGTGAAGGTGTTGGACTGTTGTCTTTCAGGCTTGAATCCTGCTTGGACCAAATGGCTTCCACTCAGGCAACGGTGAGGAGGACTCCTGGTCTATCCAGGTGAGTTCAGCTGCTTTCACGTGTCATCCTGGGGTTAACTGGCTAAGCTGATTAGCCTAGCATTAGCATCCAGCTTAGCACTTGATTTAAAAGAAATGTCTTTTGCTAGAAAAAGAATAAATACTTTTGTGCATCTTGACTTAACATTTCAGTTTGAAAGATGCTTTTGTTGGATGAAGAAGAGTTATTTTACTGCATTATATTGTTAAAATACCTTTTGTGTCAAAGCTATTTCCATGTTTGATTGTAGGCTAAATAGGTCATGCTAATTAGCCTAGCATTAACAACTTGCTTTGTCATTTCAGTGTGAAAAATCCTTTGTGTTGAGCGAAGCATGGACGCACTTTCCTGCATCATCTTCTCCTACCAGCTCAGGGAGAGGGAAGGTAAGAGGGCGGGAATCATTTTCTCTCATGAGGTTTCGTTTCCTGCATCACAACAGCATTTAGAAGTAGAACATGAATTGGCTCAGTTACAGAACGTGACCTGCAGTCTTTGCAGGATTCAGCTCTATTCCATGGAACCAGTATGATCAGTATTACCAGTTTTATCAGTTTATGATACTTCTGGTCATTTGGAATTTTAATTCTACCGTATTTTGCCACTCGTCGACGTCGTATAGTAATTGTAGTCTGTTAGCCGTCGGTTTTTTAGTGGTGTGAATGTAAATTATGCTGCCAGTCTCACTCTGTACAGGAGAGGTCCTGCTGTACTTTGTGCTAAGACCAACATTCCACCTTACAGATCCATTTCTTCCTCACCTGTTTTGGAGGAGAAATAGATCAGTATTTGTCACTTTGGTCTCTACTGCGTTTTTTTGGGGGGTAAAGTCAGGCGGTGTAACAGAGACGTTTCTTTTCTGCGCCCATCAAGACACCGAGGTTTCTCCAACACCTGAGGTCCCCTGGTTCTACTGGTTCAATGTGAATAGGACTTTCAAAGCTCATTGTAGTCAGGATGCCACAAAATGCAATGCTGGCTCTCATATGCTGTTGCTCATGCAGGTTTTGCTTTCCCTTTCATGTAGCATCAAAAAGCAAAAAGGCACTGGTAATGGTACTCCTGGTTTACTGGGACGGGGTTCGATTCCCTGCGGTGTCTTGCTGATTGATTGGCTATTTCCTGAGAGGTGATGTCACTTCCACTCTTTACTCTGTTTCAATGGTCATGAAGGGATGTGTGACACCTACATTTAGTGATATCTCTCCTTGACATGGACGTGGTTCCACTTGGTTCTTTGCTTTCAGCTTCGTAGACTTGTGGTAAGAAACGCCTCGTATTAATACAAGAAAAAGAGGAGAACTAGAACGCCACGAGCAGTGATGACCAGGCCCTTGCTGTCGTGGTACTGACCTGTAGATGTCGTCAGGCTGGGACTTTTATCAAACGTGAAGGTTGAAACCGATGCCTGCCACAAGTTCAATGCCATTGATCACCAAAAAACAGAAGAAACAGTACAAGGCCTTAAGTCATCATCATGTTGCCTTGACATCTTGCCAACAAGCTTTCAAAAAAATGTCTATAGCTGCCTGGCGACTGACTTATTGCATTGCCTTTATGTTTCCTATTGCCTTTAACTGCTGCTAAAGTACTGCACTTTTATTGACTGGTAGCCCTATTTCCAATTTTTTCCTTATTTTGTTTAACTTTACGGGTAACAATCCTGTAACTCAAGAAGCCTGTTGGAACGTTAGGCTCTGATATGATGTTGATTGATTTTATATTATTTTATTCTTCAATTCTTCATTTTATTGAATTTTACTGTGAACAATCCTGTAACTCAAGAAGCCTGTTGGAACTTTAGGCTCTGATATGATGTTGATGTCCTGCTATTTCACCTGTGCTATGCATTTGCTCTTCCTGCTTGTGTTAAACATGACCTTTGTAAAGCACTCTGACTCTCCCTCGTGCATGAAATGTGCGATATAAATAAATCTGACTTGACTTGACTTTCATATTTTAGTATATTTTTCACATTTTTTAAAATAAACATTTTTCATTTCCTCCAGTCCTGCCTGCTTTCCTCCATCTTTGTATTTGGGTCCAGCTCAACCATTGACTTAACAACCCCAGTTCATCGGTGTTAAACACACGTCAGCCAGTGGCATTGTCAAAAAAATCATGGTGGACAGAGTGTTTGTAAAGGTGTTAAAAAATGAGAATTTTAAAAAAAGAAAAGAAAAGAAGAAATGCATGTTAACAATCTTTCTGTATATTATGTGTGATGTATGTGAGAAAAATGATGTTCCTGTCAGTCCTGGATACGTATGAACGTCTACATGTACTAGCAGGTTCATTTATTAATGTTACCGACTGCTTTATTTCCATTCATGCAGGAATAACTGCACTACATCAGATCTTTTTAGGCCTGGGTGAAACGTCCAAGATGTCAAATTTATTGAGTTTGTCCTCTGTTACATTTCAACTGGGAAAGTTAGATTTGAACTACGATGATACTGTTGTATGGTTTGTTTGTTTTTTTGTCTCTGAATGTCTCCAGTAGCTTATTGGGCTGATTTCCATTCACAAAAACTGGCAGCTTGAAGAATGTCTAGGACTGAAGTGTCAAGATACTATTGAGGGTTGGACAGTGTGTGGGAATCTTTTTGTTACAGAGAAGAATTATATTGGATTCATATGTAAAATCTGAAAAATAGCAGTTATGTATATACTTAGGCTACTTATTTTGTATTTTTATACATTTTGGACATATATGTTTGAACTTTTGTACTTATCTCATTCAAGATTGATTAATGATGGACTTTTTTCTGTCACCCCCCCCCCCCCCCATGCTGCTGTCACAAAAGGATTTCCAGAAACCAGGATGAATAAAGTTTATCTTATTTTATTATAATATTTGTTCAATTTGAATTGAAAAATAACTAATTGGTGTTTTGGTGCTGAGGCTTTTTTTAAATTACAGGAAGCTATTATTTGAATTTCCATGACTGCACAACATGAAAGACATGAAGGGGTGACGTCATTGTGATTGACAGCATAAAGCCGTCCAGTCACTTGATCAGTTAGTTGGTTCCTGGACTCCAGACAGCAACCTGCTGTCTCTTGGTCAAGAATCAGCTTCATTAAACACTTGAGACATCAACACAACACCCTTTTACCAGCAGCTGTCATTTGGTGAGTTCAGTAAATCTTCAACATCTAGTAGTAAACTATGTGATGGGTTTTCTTCGGGGGGGAGGGGGGGGGATAGATTGTTGGTTTAGCAGCACTCCCCACTAGCATGTCCGCTAGCGTTAGCAAGCCTCACTGCTAGCAAGCTACCGGTCTCTTTTACTGCGGTGGCTGTGAATAATTTACTTTAATTTCATTAAAAACTGTAGCTTTAAAGTTGAGAACTCTAATTGTTAACTTTTGAAAAAAATGTCATCGGAGATCTGTGTTTTATTCTTCCTGTGGGTCGAATGTATCCGCATTTTAAAAATCAAGAAATGAGAAAAATGCATGTAAAGAAACATACTGTGGTATCATTTCTGACATAAATCTTGGTGTATGAATAGTACCAACACAGTTTTTCTCTTCATATGAGTGTATTATTTTCATTTGTGTGTTTGTTAATTTCGCTAGCACCCCCCACTAGCGCGCCTTGTTAGCGTTAGCATGCCGCTCAGCTAGCAACCGACTGATGGTTTCTTTCGAGGTTTTTCTCTGAATAATTCACTTTAATTTCATCAACAATTATCTGACAGACCATTTTCAATGTAACATTGTCCTGCTTTGAGGTTTTGTTAGGTTAAAAACACATGAATGCTTCAGTCAGCCTGTCTGGATGTCTGTTGATGTTTGATGTCAAAAGTCAAGGTCACTGACAGTCCCACTTGCTGACACAACCACTATATTGTTCCTCCATTGGAGGTTTTTAAGGTTGAAGCAAGTTTTGATTGACTGACCCTGACACAGGTCTTTCAGTAACATGGCTTTCTGACGGTCGAGACTTTGTTGTACATCTGCTGCTTCAAAGTGAAAAGTCAGAGAGACCAACCAGAAATGAACATTTCAGGGATTTATAAAGACTCTAATGTTATATTTTTTTGTTTTCTCAACAGAATATTCCATCATGGGAGAACTGAACCCCGGTTTCAGACTGGGGGATATCATTTTTACAGAATCCTCTGTGTACACTGTGGAGAAAATCTTGGGGGCTGGCGCTTTTGGGGAAGTTGCCGAATGTTGGAGGAGCGACACCGACAAAATGGTCGCGATAAAACGGATCCGGGACAAACAGAACATCCTGGCAGCAAAAGAGGAGGTGAAGTCAAGTTTCCTTGAACAGTATTTAACTTCCATGGCTCTAAAAATCCACCACATTCCAATCCAGGTTGTTTTTTCTCTCTCTCTCTGATACCTTTGACAGGAGAAGATGCTGAGATTATTGATGAGCAACAACGGCAATAATTTCAACATTGTTGGATGGAACGGGTCGTTCATCCATGAAGGAGCGTTCTGCATGGAGTTTGAGAGACTGGACATCAGCCTCTTTGAATTCCTGGGGCGGCGCCGGGCTCTCTCACTCAGAGAGATCAGCCCCATCCTCCATCAGGTTTGTTTCCACAGTTTTTAGCTGAACTTACCAACTAAGGTGGGAAAATAGAAGAGAAAAGTTTTCATTTTAAAAACTAAATGTCCACATGTATTTTGCTGAGTATGAAGCCAAATGATTCCATCAGGGAGAGAATAAATTGGTGGATTCTAATCAATGGAAGTAGATGCTAAAATTGACTCAGTCATTATTTGCTGTGTGAAACTGCAGGTGTTGGGTTGTCCTGCATCACTTCATTTGTGTTCTCTCATTAAAAACTACAATCACGCTAGGCTTCGTTGTCAACTGCCAAAATATGTTTTAAATACACAATGTCACATTTACCACTGTGTAAAAATGATTCTCTGTCACATGTTGATGACGTTCCACTGCAGTGAAGCTGACTTAAAGATTTCTATTTTTTATGGTTTCAGCTCGCAACGGCGCTCCTTTTTCTGCGGAGCCAGAGAATTGTCCATGCCGACATGAAACCAGAGAACATCATGATGGTGGACCATGTCAGGCAGCCGCTCAAAGTCAAGCTCATTGACTTTGGGTTGGCGTTCCAGGTCTCAGCTAGCCGCATCGGCGCGGAGCTGCAGACGTTGTGGTACAGGTTCGTAACAGAGACACTGGAACCTCCATTTTCTTCTGTCAGTGGTGAGAACAGAAGTAATGTTGTGGTTCTCTTCTTCTCGTCAGAGCTCCTGAGATCCTCCTTGGAGCCCCGTTTAACGAGGCCATCGATGTGTGGTCTCTGGGGTGCATTGCTGCAGAGCTGCTGACTGGGATCCCACTCTTCCCTGGGCACAGTGAGGCTGAAATGGTCAGTATGGTGCAGTGCTACTCTTGGAAATTCACAACAAGCAATGGTGACTTAAAGAGGAGTAGTGAGCGAGAGATGTGTCACTTATTTCAAGTATTCTTTTGTGTAAAGCAACAAATGGAGGTAAAACCTGGTGCTCTCATTGTGTCCTTCCTTCAGATGGAGTACATTCTGAGGACAGTGGGGCAGCCACCCGACAGCGTCCTCCACCTCGGCCTCTACACCCTCTTCTATTTTTATGCCCAGGGTGAGGAAGGAGTCTTTAAGCAGTGGACAGCAAAGGTAATTCCAGCAACTGAGAAGGACTTCATCCCTCCATGAGTTCCTTCAGTCTGTCAGCCTACATTTAGCTCTCATGTGCTCACTGAAAAATGTCTTTTCTGTAGCCACACGTGGAGGTTCCTGACCCCATGAGGACCCTGATGGATGTGGTTATGGTGGGCTGCAACAGAACAACACGAGAACATGCAACACAACCGTCTCTGAGTTCCTAACCTTTTCGTTTTATTCTGATGCCACACAGATGTTCTTGGAGGGCCAGGACCTGGATGACCTGGCAGACTTCCTGGACCTGCTCAGTCAGATGCTGGAGGTGGATCCTGAACGCCGCATCACGCCGGACCAAATCCTCCAGCATCCATTTCTAACAGGAAGCCACCAAGTAGGCCCCATCACCAGCAGCCAGCGCACCACTTTGATAGGTCCGTGTTCATCAGTGCTGATGTGAAGGTGTTGGACTGTTGTCTTTCAGGCTTGAATCCTGCTTGGACCAAATGGCTTCCACTCAGGCAACGGTGAGGAGGACTCCTGGTCTATCCAGGTGAGTTCAGCTGCTTTCACGTGTCATCCTGGGGTTAACTGGCTAAGCTGATTAGCCTAGCATTAGCATCCAGCTCAGCACTTGATTTAAAAGAAATGTCTTTTGCTAGAAAAAGAATAAATACTTTTGTGCATCTTGACTTAACATTTCAGTTTGAAAGATGCTTTTGTTGGATGAAGAAGAGTTATTTTACTGCATTATATTGTTAAAATACCTTTTGTGTCAAAGCTATTTCCATGTTTGATTGTAGGCTAAATAGGTCATGCTAATTAGCCTAGCATTAACAACTTGCTTTGTCATTTCAGTGTGAAAAATCCTTTGTGTTGAGCGAAGCATGGACGCACTTTCCTGCATCATCTTCTCCTACCAGCTCAGGGAGAGGGAAGGTAAGAGGCGGGAATCATTTTCTCTCATGAGGTTTCGTTTCCTGCATCACAACAGCATTTAGAAGTAGAACATGAATTGGCTCAGTTACAGAACGTGACCTGCAGTCTTTGCAGGATTCAGCTCTATTCCATGGAACCAGTATGATCAGTATTACCAGTTTTATCAGTTTATGATACTTCTGGTCATTTGGAATTTTAATTCTACCGTATTTTGCCACTCGTCGACGTCGTATAATAATTGTAGTCTGTTAGCCGTCGGTTTTTTAGTGGTGTGAATGTAAATTATGCTCCAGTCTCACTCTGTACAGGAGAGGTCCTTCTGTACTTTGTGCTAAGACCAACATTCCACCTTACAGATCCATTTCTTCCTCACCTGTTTTGGAGGAGAAATAGATCAGTATTTGTCACTTTGGTCTCTACTGCGTTTTTTTTTGGGGTAAAGTCAGGCGGTGTAACAGAGACGTTTCTTTTCTGCGCCCATCAAGACACCGAGGTTTCTCCAACACCTGAGGTCCCCTGGTTCTACTGGTTCAATGTGAATAGGACTTTCAAAGCTCATTGTAGTCAGGATGCCACAAAATGTAATGCTGGCTCTCATATGCTGTTGCTCATGCAGGTTTTGCTTTCCCTTTCATGTAGCATCAAAAAGCAAAAAGGCACTGGTAATGGTACTCCTGGTTTACTGGGACGGGGTTCGATTCCCTGCGGTGTCTTGCTGATTGATTGGCTATTTCCTGAGAGGTGATGTCACTTCCACTCTTTACTCTGTTTCAATGGTCATGAAGGGATGTGTGACACCTACATTTAGTGATATCTCTCCTTGACATGGACGTGGTTCCACTTGGTTCTTTGCTTTCAGCTTCGTAGACTTGTGGTAAGAAACGCCTCGTATTAATACAAGAAAAAGAGGAGAACTAGAACGCCACGAGCAGTGATGACCAGGCCCTTGCTGTCGTGGTACTGACCTGTAGATGTCGTCAGGCTGGGACTTTTATCAAACGTGAAGGTTGAAACCGATGCCTGCCACAAGTTCAATGCCATTGATCACCAAAAAACAGAAGAAACAGTACAAGGCCTTAAGTCATCATCATGTTGCCTTGACATCTTGCCAACAAGCTTTCAAAAAAATGTCTATAGCTGCCTGGCGACTGACTTATTGCATTGCCTTTATGTTTCCTATTGCCTTTAACTGCTGCTAAAGTACTGCACTTTTATTGACTGGTAGCCCTATTTCCAATTTTTTCCTTATTTTGTTTAACTTTACGGGTAACAATCCTGTAACTCAAGAAGCCTGTTGGAACGTTAGGCTCTGATATGATGTTGATTGATTTTATATTATTTTATTCTTCAATTCTTCATTTTATTGAATTTTACTGTGAACAACCCTGTAACTCAAGAAGCCTGTTGGAACTTTAGGCTCTGATATGATGTTGATGTCCTGCTATTTCACCTGTGCTATGCATTTGCTCTTCCTGCTTGTGTTAAACATGACCTTTGTAAAGCACTCTGACTCTCCCTCGTGCATGAAATGTGCGATATAAATAAATCTGACTTGACTTGACTTTCATATTTTAGTATATTTTTCACATTTTTTAAAATAAACATTTTCATTTCCTCCAGTCCTGCCTGCTTTCCTCCATCTTTGTATTTGGGTCCAGCTCAACCATTGACTTAACAACCCCAGTTCATCGGTGTTAAACACACGTCAGCCAATGGCATTGTCAAAAAAATCATGGTGGACAGAGTGTTTGTAAAGGTGTTAAAAAATGAGAATTTTAAAAAAAGAAAAGAAAAGAAGAAATGCATGTTCACAATCTTTCTGTATATTATGTGTGATGTATGTGAGAAAAATGATGTTCCTGTCAGTCCTGGATACGTATGAACGTCTACATGTACTAGCAGGTTCATTTATTAATGTTACCGACTGCTTTATTTCCATTCATGCAGGAATAACTGCACTACATCAGATCTTTTTAGGCCTGGGTGAAACGTCCAAGATGTCAAATTTATTGAGTTTGTCCTCTGTTACATTTCAACTGGGAAAGTTAGATTTGAACTACGATGATACTGTTGTATGGTTTGTTTGTTTTTTTGTCTCTGAATGTCTCCAGTAGCTTATTGGACTGATTTCCATTCACAAAAACTGGCAGCTTGAAGAATGTCTAGGACTGAAGTGTCAAGATACTATTGAGGGTTGGACAGTGTGTGGGAATCTTTTTGTTACAGAGAAGAATTATATTGGATTCATATGTAAAATCTGAAAAATAGCAGTTATGTATATACTTAGGCTACTTATTTTGTATTTTTATACATTTTGGACATATATGTTTGAACTTTTGTACTTATCTCATTCAAGATTGATTAATGATGGACTTTTTTCTGTCACCCCCCCCCCCCCCCCCCATGCTGCTGTCACAAAAGGATTTCCAGAAACCAGGATGAATAAAGTTTATCTTATTTTATTATAATATTTGTTCAATTTGAATTGAAAAATAACTAATTGGTGTTTTGGTGCTGAGGCTTTTTTTAAATTACAGGAAGCTATTATTTGAATTTCCATGACTGCACAACATGAAAGACATGAAGGGGTGACGTCATTGTGATTGACAGCATAAAGCCGTCCAGTCACTTGATCAGTTAGTTGGTTCCTGGACTCCAGACAGCAACCTGCTGTCTCTTGGTCAAGAATCAGCTTCATTAAACACTTGAGACATCAACACAACACCCTTTTACCAGCAGCTGTCATTTGGTGAGTTCAGTAAATCTTCAACATCTAGTAGTAAACTATCTGATGGGTTTTCTTCGGGGGGGGGAAATAGATTGTTGGTTTAGCAGCACTCCCCACTAGCATGTCCGCTAGCGTTAGCAAGCCTCACTGCTAGCAAGCTACCGGTCTCTTTTACTGCGGTGGCTGTGAATAATTTACTTTAATTTCATTAAAAACTGTAGCTTTAAAGTTGAGAACTCTAATTGTTAACTTTTGAAAAAAATGTCATCGGAGATCTGTGTTTTATTCTTCCTGTGGGTCGAATGTATCCGCATTTTAAAAATCAAGAAATGAGAAAAATGCATGTAAAGAAACATACTGTGGTATCATTTCTGACATAAATCTTGGTGTATGAATAGTACCAACACAGTTTTTCTCTTCATATGAGTGTATTATTTTCATTTGTGTGTTTGTTAATTTCGCTAGCACCCCCCACTAGCGCGCCTTGTTAGCGTTAGCATGCCGCTCAGCTAGCAACCGACTGATGGTTTCTTTCGAGGTTTTTCTCTGAATAATTCACTTTAATTTCATCAACAATTATCTGACAGACCATTTTCAATGTAACATTGTCCTGCTTTGAGGTTTTGTTAGGTTAAAAACACATGAATGCTTCAGTCAGTCTGTCTGGATGTCTGTTGATGTTTGATGTCAAAAGTCAAGGTCACTGACAGTCCCACTTGCTGACACAACCACTATATTGTTCCTCCATTGGAGGTTTTTAAGGTTGAAGCAAGTTTTGATTGACTGACCCTGACACAGGTCTTTCAGTAACATGGCTTTCTGACGGTCGAGACTTTGTTGTACATCTGCTGCTTCAAAGTGAAAAGTCAGAGAGACCAACCAGAAATGAACATTTCAGGGATTTATAAAGACTCTAATGTTATATTTTTTTGTTTTCTCAACAGAATATTCCATCATGGGAGAACTGAACCCCGGTTTCAGACTGGGGGATATCATTTTTACAGAATCCTCTGTGTACACTGTGGAGAAAATCTTGGGGGCTGGCGCTTTTGGGGAAGTTGCCGAATGTTGGAGGAGCGACACCGACAAAATGGTCGCGATAAAACGGATCCGGGACAAACAGAACATCCTGGCAGCAAAAGAGGAGGTGAACTCAAGTTTCCTTGAACAGTATTTAACTTCCATGGCTCTAAAAATCCACCACATTCCAATCCAGGTTGTTTTTTCTCTCTCTCTCTGATACCTTTGACAGGAGAAGATGCTGAGATTATTGATGAGCAACAACGGCAATAATTTCAACATTGTTGGATGGAACGGGTCGTTCATCCATGAAGGAGCGTTCTGCATGGAGTTTGAGAGACTGGACATCAGCCTCTTTGAATTCCTGGGGCGGCGCCGGGCTCTCTCACTCAGAGAGATCAGCCCCATCCTCCATCAGGTTTGTTTCCACAGTTTTTAGCTGAACTTACCAACTAAGGTGGGAAAATAGAAGAGAAAAGTTTTCATTTTAAAAACTAAATGTCCACATGTATTTTGCTGAGTATGAAGCCAAATGATTCCATCAGGGAGAGAATAAATTGGTGGATTCTAATCAATGGAAGTAGATGCTAAAATTGACTCAGTCATTATTTGCTGTGTGAAACTGCAGGTGTTGGGTTGTCCTGCATCACTTCATTTGTGTTCTCTCATTAAAAACTACAATCACGCTAGGCTTCGTTGTCAACTGCCAAAATATGTTTTAAATACACAATGTCACATTTACCACTGTGTAAAAATGATTCTCTGTCACATGTTGATGACGTTCCACTGCAGTGAAGCTGACTTAAAGATTTCTATTTTTTATGGTTTCAGCTCGCAACGGCGCTCCTTTTTCTGCGGAGCCAGAGAATTGTCCATGCCGACATGAAACCAGAGAACATCATGATGGTGGACCATGTCAGGCAGCCGCTCAAAGTCAAGCTCATTGACTTTGGGTTGGCGTTCCAGGTCTCAGCTAGCCGCATCGGCGCGGAGCTGCAGACGTTGTGGTACAGGTTCGTAACAGAGACACTGGAACCTCCATTTTCTTCTGTCAGTGGTGAGAACAGAAGTAATGTTGTGGTTCTCTTCTTCTCGTCAGAGCTCCTGAGATCCTCCTTGGAGCCCCGTTTAACGAGGCCATCGATGTGTGGTCTCTGGGGTGCATTGCTGCAGAGCTGCTGACTGGGATCCCACTCTTCCCTGGGCACAGTGAGGCTGAAATGGTCAGTATGGTGCAGTGCTACTCTTGGAAATTCACAACAAGCAATGGTGACTTAAAGAGGAGTAGTGAGCGAGAGATGTGTCACTTATTTCAAGTATTCTTTTGTGTCAAGCAACAAATGGAGGTAAAACCTGGTGCTCTCATTGTGTCCTTCCTTCAGATGGAGTACATTCTGAGGACAGTGGGGCAGCCACCCGACAGCGTCCTCCACCTCGGCCTCTACACCCTCTTCTATTTTTATGCCCAGGGTGAGGAAGGAGTCTTTAAGCAGTGGACAGCAAAGGTAATTCCAGCAACTGAGAAGGACTTCATCCCTCCATGAGTTCCTTCAGTCTGTCAGCCTACATTTAGCTCTCATGTGCTCACTGAAAAATGTCTTTTCTGTAGCCACACGTGGAGGTTCCTGACCCCATGAGGACCCTGATGGATGTGGTTATGGTGGGCTGCAACAGAACACGAGAACATGCAACACAACCGTCTCTGAGTTCCTAACCTTTTCGTTTTATTCTGATGCCACACAGATGTTCTTGGAGGGCCAGGACCTGGATGACCTGGCAGACTTCCTGGACCTGCTCAGTCAGATGCTGGAGGTGGATCCTGAACGCCGCATCACGCCGGACCAAATCCTCCAGCATCCATTTCTAACAGGAAGCCACCAAGTAGGCCCCATCACCAGCAGCCCAGCGCACCACTTTGATAGGTCCGTGTTCATCAGTGCTGATGTGAAGGTGTTGGACTGTTGTCTTTCAGGCTTGAATCCTGCTTGGACCAAATGGCTTCCACTCAGGCAACGGTGAGGAGGACTCCTGGTCTATCCAGGTGAGTTCAGCTGCTTTCACGTGTCATCCTGGGGTTAACTGGCTAAGCTGATTAGCCTAGCATTAGCATCCAGCTCAGCACTTGATTTAAAAGAAATGTCTTTTGCTAGAAAAAGAATAAATACTTTTGTGCATCTTGACTTAACATTTCAGTTTGAAAGATGCTTTTGTTGGATGAAGAAGAGTTATTTTACTGCATTATATTGTTAAAATACCTTTTGTGTCAAAGCTATTTCCATGTTTGATTGTAGGCTAAATAGGTCATGCTAATTAGCCTAGCATTAACAACTTGCTTTGTCATTTCAGTGTGAAAAATCCTTTGTGTTGAGCGAAGCATGGACGCACTTTCCTGCATCATCTTCTCCTACCAGCTCAGGGAGAGGGAAGGTAAGAGGGCGGGAATCATTTTCTCTCATGAGGTTTCGTTTCCTGCATCACAACAGCATTTAGAAGTAGAACATGAATTGGCTCAGTTACAGAACGTGACCTGCAGTCTTTGCAGGATTCAGCTCTATTCCATGGAACCAGTATGATCAGTATTACCAGTTTTATCAGTTTATGATACTTCTGGTCATTTGGAATTTTAATTCTACCGTATTTTGCCACTCGTCGACGTCGTATAATAATTGTAGTCTGTTAGCCGTCGGTTTTTTAGTGGTGTGAATGTAAATTATGCTGCCAGTCTCACTCTGTACAGGAGAGGTCCTTCTGTACTTTGTGCTAAGACCAACATTCCACCTTACAGATCCATTTCTTCCTCACCTGTTTTGGAGGAGAAATAGATCAGTATTTGTCACTTTGGTCTCTACTGCGTTTTTTTGGGGGGTAAAGTCAGGCGGTGTAACAGAGACGTTTCTTTTCTGCGCCCATCAAGACACCGAGGTTTCTCCAACACCTGAGGTCCCCTGGTTCTACTGGTTCAATGTGAATAGGACTTTCAAAGCTCATTGTAGTCAGGATGCCACAAAATGTAATGCTGGCTCTCATATGCTGTTGCTCATGCAGGTTTTGCTTTCCCTTTCATGTAGCATCAAAAAGCAAAAAGGCACTGGTAATGGTACTCCTGGTTTACTGGGACGGGGTTCGATTCCCTGCGGTGTCTTGCTGATTGATTGGCTATTTCCTGAGAGGTGATGTCACTTCCACTCTTTACTCTGTTTCAATGGTCATGAAGGGATGTGTGACACCTACATTTAGTGATATCTCTCCTTGACATGGACGTGGTTCCACTTGGTTCTTTGCTTTCAGCTTCGTAGACTTGTGGTAAGAAACGCCTCGTATTAATACAAGAAAAAGAGGAGAACTAGAACGCCACGAGCAGTGATGACCAGGCCCTTGCTGTCGTGGTACTGACCTGTAGATGTCGTCAGGCTGGGACTTTTATCAAACGTGAAGGTTGAAACCGATGCCTGCCACAAGTTCAATGCCATTGATCACCAAAAAACAGAAGAAACAGTACAAGGCCTTAAGTCATCATCATGTTGCCTTGACATCTTGCCAACAAGCTTTCAAAAAAATGTCTATAGCTGCCTGGCGACTGACTTATTGCATTGCCTTTATGTTTCCTATTGCCTTTAACTGCTGCTAAAGTACTGCACTTTTATTGACTGGTAGCCCTATTTCCAATTTTTTCCTTATTTTGTTTAACTTTACGGGTAACAATCCTGTAACTCAAGAAGCCTGTTGGAACGTTAGGCTCTGATATGATGTTGATTGATTTTATATTATTTTATTCTTCAATTCTTCATTTTATTGAATTTTACTGTGAACAACCCTGTAACTCAAGAAGCCTGTTGGAACTTTAGGCTCTGATATGATGTTGATGTCCTGCTATTTCACCTGTGCTATGCATTTGCTCTTCCTGCTTGTGTTAAACATGACCTTTGTAAAGCACTCTGACTCTCCCTCGTGCATGAAATGTGCGATATAAATAAATCTGACTTGATTTGACTTTCATATTTTAGTATATTTTTCACATTTTTTAAAATAAACATTTTTCATTTCCTCCAGTCCTGCCTGCTTTCCTCCATCTTTGTATTTGGGTCCAGCTCAACCATTGACTTAACAACCCCAGTTCATCGGTGTTAAACACACGTCAGCCAATGGCATTGTCAAAAAAATCATGGTGGACAGAGTGTTTGTAAAGGTGTTAAAAAATGAGAATTTTAAAAAAAGAAAAGAAAAGAAGAAATGCATGTTCACAATCTTTCTGTATATTATGTGTGATGTATGTGAGAAAAATGATGTTCCTGTCAGTCCTGGATACGTATGAACGTCTACATGTACTAGCAGGTTCATTTATTAATGTTACCGACTGCTTTATTTCCATTCATGCAGGAATAACTGCACTACATCAGATCTTTTTAGGCCTGGGTGAAACGTCCAAGATGTCAAATTTATTGAGTTTGTCCTCTGTTACATTTCAACTGGGAAAGTTAGATTTGAACTACGATGATACTGTTGTATGGTTTGTTTGTTTTTTTGTCTCTGAATGTCTCCAGTAGCTTATTGGACTGATTTCCATTCACAAAAACTGGCAGCTTGAAGAATGTCTAGGACTGAAGTGTCAAGATACTATTGAGGGTTGGACAGTGTGTGGGAATCTTTTTGTTACAGAGAAGAATTATATTGGATTCATATGTAAAATCTGAAAAATAGCAGTTATGTATATACTTAGGCTACTTATTTTGTATTTTTATACATTTTGGACATATATGTTTGAACTTTTGTACTTATCTCATTCAAGATTGATTAATGATGGACTTTTTTCTGTCACCCCCCCCCCCCCCCCCATGCTGCTGTCACAAAAGGATTTCCAGAAACCAGGATGAATAAAGTTTATCTTATTTTATTATAATATTTGTTCAATTTGAATTGAAAAATAACTAATTGGTGTTTTGGTGCTGAGGCTTTTTTTAAATTACAGGAAGCTATTATTTGAATTTCCATGACTGCACAACATGAAAGACATGAAGGGGTGACGTCATTGTGATTGACAGCATAAAGCCGTCCAGTCACTTGATCAGTTAGTTGGTTCCTGGACTCCAGACAGCAACCTGCTGTCTCTTGGTCAAGAATCAGCTTCATTAAACACTTGAGACATCAACACAACACCCTTTTACCAGCAGCTGTCATTTGGTGAGTTCAGTAAATCTTCAACATCTAGTAGTAAACTATCTGATGGGTTTTCTTCAGGGGGGGGGAAATAGATTGTTGGTTTAGCAGCACTCCCCACTAGCATGTCCGCTAGCGTTAGCAAGCCTCACTGCTAGCAAGCTACCGGTCTCTTTTACTGCGGTGGCTGTGAATAATTTACTTTAATTTCATTAAAAACTGTAGCTTTAAAGTTGAGAACTCTAATTGTTAACTTTTGAAAAAAATGTCATCGGAGATCTGTGTTTTATTCTTCCTGTGGGTCGAATGTATCCGCATTTTAAAAATCAAGAAATGAGAAAAATGCATGTAAAGAAACATACTGTGGTATCATTTCTGACATAAATCTTGGTGTATGAATAGTACCAACACAGTTTTTCTCTTCATATGAGTGTATTATTTTCATTTGTGTGTTTGTTAATTTCGCTAGCACCCCCCACTAGCGCGCCTTGTTAGCGTTAGCATGCCGCTCAGCTAGCAACCGACTGATGGTTTCTTTCGAGGTTTTTCTCTGAATAATTCACTTTAATTTCATCAACAATTATCTGACAGACCATTTTCAATGTAACATTGTCCTGCTTTGAGGTTTTGTTAGGTTAAAAACACATGAATGCTTCAGTCAGTCTGTCTGGATGTCTGTTGATGTTTGATGTCAAAAGTCAAGGTCACTGACAGTCCCACTTGCTGACACAACCACTATATTGTTCCTCCATTGGAGGTTTTTAAGGTTGAAGCAAGTTTTGATTGACTGACCCTGACACAGGTCTTTCAGTAACATGGCTTTCTGACGGTCGAGACTTTGTTGTACATCTGCTGCTTCAAAGTGAAAAGTCAGAGAGACCAACCAGAAATGAACATTTCAGGGATTTATAAAGACTCTAATGTTATATTTTTTTGTTTTCTCAACAGAATATTCCATCATGGGAGAACTGAACCCCGGTTTCAGACTGGGGGATATCATTTTTACAGAATCCTCTGTGTACACTGTGGAGAAAATCTTGGGGGCTGGCGCTTTTGGGGAAGTTGCCGAATGTTGGAGGAGCGACACCGACAAAATGGTCGCGATAAAACGGATCCGGGACAAACAGAACATCCTGGCAGCAAAAGAGGAGGTGAACTCAAGTTTCCTTGAACAGTATTTAACTTCCATGGCTCTAAAAATCCACCACATTCCAATCCAGGTTGTTTTTTCTCTCTCTCTCTGATACCTTTGACAGGAGAAGATGCTGAGATTATTGATGAGCAACAACGGCAATAATTTCAACATTGTTGGATGGAACGGGTCGTTCATCCATGAAGGAGCGTTCTGCATGGAGTTTGAGAGACTGGACATCAGCCTCTTTGAATTCCTGGGGCGGCGCCGGGCTCTCTCACTCAGAGAGATCAGCCCCATCCTCCATCAGGTTTGTTTCCACAGTTTTTAGCTGAACTTACCAACTAAGGTGGGAAAATAGAAGAGAAAAGTTTTCATTTTAAAAACTAAATGTCCACATGTATTTTGCTGAGTATGAAGCCAAATGATTCCATCAGGGAGAGAATAAATTGGTGGATTCTAATCAATGGAAGTAGATGCTAAAATTGACTCAGTCATTATTTGCTGTGTGAAACTGCAGGTGTTGGGTTGTCCTGCATCACTTCATTTGTGTTCTCTCATTAAAAACTACAATCACGCTAGGCTTCGTTGTCAACTGCCAAAATATGTTTTAAATACACAATGTCACATTTACCACTGTGTAAAAATGATTCTCTGTCACATGTTGATGACGTTCCACTGCAGTGAAGCTGACTTAAAGATTTCTATTTTTTATGGTTTCAGCTCGCAACGGCGCTCCTTTTTCTGCGGAGCCAGAGAATTGTCCATGCCGACATGAAACCAGAGAACATCATGATGGTGGACCATGTCAGGCAGCCGCTCAAAGTCAAGCTCATTGACTTTGGGTTGGCGTTCCAGGTCTCAGCTAGCCGCATCGGCGCGGAGCTGCAGACGTTGTGGTACAGGTTCGTAACAGAGACACTGGAACCTCCATTTTCTTCTGTCAGTGGTGAGAACAGAAGTAATGTTGTGGTTCTCTTCTTCTCGTCAGAGCTCCTGAGATCCTCCTTGGAGCCCCGTTTAACGAGGCCATCGATGTGTGGTCTCTGGGGTGCATTGCTGCAGAGCTGCTGACTGGGATCCCACTCTTCCCTGGGCACAGTGAGGCTGAAATGGTCAGTATGGTGCAGTGCTACTCTTGGAAATTCACAACAAGCAATGGTGACTTAAAGAGGAGTAGTGAGCGAGAGATGTGTCACTTATTTCAAGTATTCTTTTGTGTCAAGCAACAAATGGAGGTAAAACCTGGTGCTCTCATTGTGTCCTTCCTTCAGATGGAGTACATTCTGAGGACAGTGGGGCAGCCACCCGACAGCGTCCTCCACCTCGGCCTCTACACCCTCTTCTATTTTTATGCCCAGGGTGAGGAAGGAGTCTTTAAGCAGTGGACAGCAAAGGTAATTCCAGCAACTGAGAAGGACTTCATCCCTCCATGAGTTCCTTCAGTCTGTCAGCCTACATTTAGCTCTCATGTGCTCACTGAAAAATGTCTTTTCTGTAGCCACACGTGGAGGTTCCTGACCCCATGAGGACCCTGATGGATGTGGTTATGGTGGGCTGCAACAGAACACGAGAACATGCAACACAACCGTCTCTGAGTTCCTAACCTTTTCGTTTTATTCTGATGCCACACAGATGTTCTTGGAGGGCCAGGACCTGGATGACCTGGCAGACTTCCTGGACCTGCTCAGTCAGATGCTGGAGGTGGATCCTGAACGCCGCATCACGCCGGACCAAATCCTCCAGCATCCATTTCTAACAGGAAGCCACCAAGTAGGCCCCATCACCAGCAGCCCAGCGCACCACTTTGATAGGTCCGTGTTCATCAGTGCTGATGTGAAGGTGTTGGACTGTTGTCTTTCAGGCTTGAATCCTGCTTGGACCAAATGGCTTCCACTCAGGCAACGGTGAGGAGGACTCCTGGTCTATCCAGGTGAGTTCAGCTGCTTTCACGTGTCATCCTGGGGTTAACTGGCTAAGCTGATTAGCCTAGCATTAGCATCCAGCTCAGCACTTGATTTAAAAGAAATGTCTTTTGCTAGAAAAAGAATAAATACTTTTGTGCATCTTGACTTAACATTTCAGTTTGAAAGATGCTTTTGTTGGATGAAGAAGAGTTATTTTACTGCATTATATTGTTAAAATACCTTTTGTGTCAAAGCTATTTCCATGTTTGATTGTAGGCTAAATAGGTCATGCTAATT
The DNA here is from genome assembly GCF_037954235.1 of Aulostomus chinensis. NCBI lineage: Eukaryota > Metazoa > Chordata > Actinopteri > Syngnathiformes > Aulostomidae > Aulostomus > Aulostomus chinensis. Next base: position 29,193 of record NW_028234260.1, read on the forward strand.
AGCCTAGCATTAACAACTTGCTTTGTCATTTCAGTGTGAAAAATCCTTTGTGTTGAGCGAAGCATGGACGCACTTTCCTGCATCATCTTCTCCTACCAGCTCAGGGAGAGGGAAGGTAAGAGGGCGGGAATCATTTTCTCTCATGAGGTTTCGTTTCCTGCATCACAACAGCATTTAGAAGTAGAACATGAATTGGCTCAGTTACAGAACGTGACCTGCAGTCTTTGCAGGATTCAGCTCTATTCCATGGAACCAGTATGATCAGTATTACCAGTTTTATCAGTTTATGATACTTCTGGTCATTTGGAATTTTAATTCTACCGTATTTTGCCACTCGTCGACGTCGTATAATAATTGTAGTCTGTTAGCCGTCGGTTTTTTAGTGGTGTGAATGTAAATTATGCTGCCAGTCTCACTCTGTACAGGAGAGGTCCTTCTGTACTTTGTGCTAAGACCAACATTCCACCTTACAGATCCATTTCTTCCTCACCTGTTTTGGAGGAGAAATAGATCAGTATTTGTCACTTTGGTCTCTACTGCGTTTTTTTGGGGGGTAAAGTCAGGCGGTGTAACAGAGACGTTTCTTTTCTGCGCCCATCAAGACACCGAGGTTTCTCCAACACCTGAGGTCCCCTGGTTCTACTGGTTCAATGTGAATAGGACTTTCAAAGCTCATTGTAGTCAGGATGCCACAAAATGTAATGCTGGCTCTCATATGCTGTTGCTCATGCAGGTTTTGCTTTCCCTTTCATGTAGCATCAAAAAGCAAAAAGGCACTGGTAATGGTACTCCTGGTTTACTGGGACGGGGTTCGATTCCCTGCGGTGTCTTGCTGATTGATTGGCTATTTCCTGAGAGGTGATGTCACTTCCACTCTTTACTCTGTTTCAATGGTCATGAAGGGATGTGTGACACCTACATTTAGTGATATCTCTCCTTGACATGGACGTGGTTCCACTTGGTTCTTTGCTTTCAGCTTCGTAGACTTGTGGTAAGAAACGCCTCGTATTAATACAAGAAAAAGAGGAGAACTAGAACGCCACGAGCAGTGATGACCAGGCCCTTGCTGTCGTGGTACTGACCTGTAGATGTCGTCAGGCTGGGACTTTTATCAAACGTGAAGGTTGAAACCGATGCCTGCCACAAGTTCAATGCCATTGATCACCAAAAAACAGAAGAAACAGTACAAGGCCTTAAGTCATCATCATGTTGCCTTGACATCTTGCCAACAAGCTTTCAAAAAAATGTCTATAGCTGCCTGGCGACTGACTTATTGCATTGCCTTTATGTTTCCTATTGCCTTTAACTGCTGCTAAAGTACTGCACTTTTATTGACTGGTAGCCCTATTTCCAATTTTTTCCTTATTTTGTTTAACTTTACGGGTAACAATCCTGTAACTCAAGAAGCCTGTTGGAACGTTAGGCTCTGATATGATGTTGATTGATTTTATATTATTTTATTCTTCAATTCTTCATTTTATTGAATTTTACTGTGAACAACCCTGTAACTCAAGAAGCCTGTTGGAACTTTAGGCTCTGATATGATGTTGATGTCCTGCTATTTCACCTGTGCTATGCATTTGCTCTTCCTGCTTGTGTTAAACATGACCTTTGTAAAGCACTCTGACTCTCCCTCGTGCATGAAATGTGCGATATAAATAAATCTGACTTGATTTGACTTTCATATTTTAGTATATTTTTCACATTTTTTAAAATAAACATTTTTCATTTCCTCCAGTCCTGCCTGCTTTCCTCCATCTTTGTATTTGGGTCCAGCTCAACCATTGACTTAACAACCCCAGTTCATCGGTGTTAAACACACGTCAGCCAATGGCATTGTCAAAAAAATCATGGTGGACAGAGTGTTTGTAAAGGTGTTAAAAAATGAGAATTTTAAAAAAAGAAAAGAAAAGAAGAAATGCATGTTCACAATCTTTCTGTATATTATGTGTGATGTATGTGAGAAAAATGATGTTCCTGTCAGTCCTGGATACGTATGAACGTCTACATGTACTAGCAGGTTCATTTATTAATGTTACCGACTGCTTTATTTCCATTCATGCAGGAATAACTGCACTACATCAGATCTTTTTAGGCCTGGGTGAAACGTCCAAGATGTCAAATTTATTGAGTTTGTCCTCTGTTACATTTCAACTGGGAAAGTTAGATTTGAACTACGATGATACTGTTGTATGGTTTGTTTGTTTTTTTGTCTCTGAATGTCTCCAGTAGCTTATTGGACTGATTTCCATTCACAAAAACTGGCAGCTTGAAGAATGTCTAGGACTGAAGTGTCAAGATACTATTGAGGGTTGGACAGTGTGTGGGAATCTTTTTGTTACAGAGAAGAATTATATTGGATTCATATGTAAAATCTGAAAAATAGCAGTTATGTATATACTTAGGCTACTTATTTTGTATTTTTATACATTTTGGACATATATGTTTGAACTTTTGTACTTATCTCATTCAAGATTGATTAATGATGGACTTTTTTCTGTCACCCCCCCCCCCCCCCCCATGCTGCTGTCACAAAAGGATTTCCAGAAACCAGGATGAATAAAGTTTATCTTATTTTATTATAATATTTGTTCAATTTGAATTGAAAAATAACTAATTGGTGTTTTGGTGCTGAGGCTTTTTTTAAATTACAGGAAGCTATTATTTGAATTTCCATGACTGCACAACATGAAAGACATGAAGGGGTGACGTCATTGTGATTGACAGCATAAAGCCGTCCAGTCACTTGATCAGTTAGTTGGTTCCTGGACTCCAGACAGCAACCTGCTGTCTCTTGGTCAAGAATCAGCTTCATTAAACACTTGAGACATCAACACAACACCCTTTTACCAGCAGCTGTCATTTGGTGAGTTCAGTAAATCTTCAACATCTAGTAGTAAACTATCTGATGGGTTTTCTTCAGGGGGGGGGAAATAGATTGTTGGTTTAGCAGCACTCCCCACTAGCATGTCCGCTAGCGTTAGCAAGCCTCACTGCTAGCAAGCTACCGGTCTCTTTTACTGCGGTGGCTGTGAATAATTTACTTTAATTTCATTAAAAACTGTAGCTTTAAAGTTGAGAACTCTAATTGTTAACTTTTGAAAAAAATGTCATCGGAGATCTGTGTTTTATTCTTCCTGTGGGTCGAATGTATCCGCATTTTAAAAATCAAGAAATGAGAAAAATGCATGTAAAGAAACATACTGTGGTATCATTTCTGACATAAATCTTGGTGTATGAATAGTACCAACACAGTTTTTCTCTTCATATGAGTGTATTATTTTCATTTGTGTGTTTGTTAATTTCGCTAGCACCCCCCACTAGCGCGCCTTGTTAGCGTTAGCATGCCGCTCAGCTAGCAACCGACTGATGGTTTCTTTCGAGGTTTTTCTCTGAATAATTCACTTTAATTTCATCAACAATTATCTGACAGACCATTTTCAATGTAACATTGTCCTGCTTTGAGGTTTTGTTAGGTTAAAAACACATGAATGCTTCAGTCAGTCTGTCTGGATGTCTGTTGATGTTTGATGTCAAAAGTCAAGGTCACTGACAGTCCCACTTGCTGACACAACCACTATATTGTTCCTCCATTGGAGGTTTTTAAGGTTGAAGCAAGTTTTGATTGACTGACCCTGACACAGGTCTTTCAGTAACATGGCTTTCTGACGGTCGAGACTTTGTTGTACATCTGCTGCTTCAAAGTGAAAAGTCAGAGAGACCAACCAGAAATGAACATTTCAGGGATTTATAAAGACTCTAATGTTATATTTTTTTGTTTTCTCAACAGAATATTCCATCATGGGAGAACTGAACCCCGGTTTCAGACTGGGGGATATCATTTTTACAGAATCCTCTGTGTACACTGTGGAGAAAATCTTGGGGGCTGGCGCTTTTGGGGAAGTTGCCGAATGTTGGAGGAGCGACACCGACAAAATGGTCGCGATAAAACGGATCCGGGACAAACAGAACATCCTGGCAGCAAAAGAGGAGGTGAACTCAAGTTTCCTTGAACAGTATTTAACTTCCATGGCTCTAAAAATCCACCACATTCCAATCCAGGTTGTTTTTTCTCTCTCTCTCTGATACCTTTGACAGGAGAAGATGCTGAGATTATTGATGAGCAACAACGGCAATAATTTCAACATTGTTGGATGGAACGGGTCGTTCATCCATGAAGGAGCGTTCTGCATGGAGTTTGAGAGACTGGACATCAGCCTCTTTGAATTCCTGGGGCGGCGCCGGGCTCTCTCACTCAGAGAGATCAGCCCCATCCTCCATCAGGTTTGTTTCCACAGTTTTTAGCTGAACTTACCAACTAAGGTGGGAAAATAGAAGAGAAAAGTTTTCATTTTAAAAACTAAATGTCCACATGTATTTTGCTGAGTATGAAGCCAAATGATTCCATCAGGGAGAGAATAAATTGGTGGATTCTAATCAATGGAAGTAGATGCTAAAATTGACTCAGTCATTATTTGCTGTGTGAAACTGCAGGTGTTGGGTTGTCCTGCATCACTTCATTTGTGTTCTCTCATTAAAAACTACAATCACGCTAGGCTTCGTTGTCAACTGCCAAAATATGTTTTAAATACACAATGTCACATTTACCACTGTGTAAAAATGATTCTCTGTCACATGTTGATGACGTTCCACTGCAGTGAAGCTGACTTAAAGATTTCTATTTTTTATGGTTTCAGCTCGCAACGGCGCTCCTTTTTCTGCGGAGCCAGAGAATTGTCCATGCCGACATGAAACCAGAGAACATCATGATGGTGGACCATGTCAGGCAGCCGCTCAAAGTCAAGCTCATTGACTTTGGGTTGGCGTTCCAGGTCTCAGCTAGCCGCATCGGCGCGGAGCTGCAGACGTTGTGGTACAGGTTCGTAACAGAGACACTGGAACCTCCATTTTCTTCTGTCAGTGGTGAGAACAGAAGTAATGTTGTGGTTCTCTTCTTCTCGTCAGAGCTCCTGAGATCCTCCTTGGAGCCCCGTTTAACGAGGCCATCGATGTGTGGTCTCTGGGGTGCATTGCTGCAGAGCTGCTGACTGGGATCCCACTCTTCCCTGGGCACAGTGAGGCTGAAATGGTCAGTATGGTGCAGTGCTACTCTTGGAAATTCACAACAAGCAATGGTGACTTAAAGAGGAGTAGTGAGCGAGAGATGTGTCACTTATTTCAAGTATTCTTTTGTGTCAAGCAACAAATGGAGGTAAAACCTGGTGCTCTCATTGTGTCCTTCCTTCAGATGGAGTACATTCTGAGGACAGTGGGGCAGCCACCCGACAGCGTCCTCCACCTCGGCCTCTACACCCTCTTCTATTTTTATGCCCAGGGTGAGGAAGGAGTCTTTAAGCAGTGGACAGCAAAGGTAATTCCAGCAACTGAGAAGGACTTCATCCCTCCATGAGTTCCTTCAGTCTGTCAGCCTACATTTAGCTCTCATGTGCTCACTGAAAAATGTCTTTTCTGTAGCCACACGTGGAGGTTCCTGACCCCATGAGGACCCTGATGGATGTGGTTATGGTGGGCTGCAACAGAACACGAGAACATGCAACACAACCGTCTCTGAGTTCCTAACCTTTTCGTTTTATTCTGATGCCACACAGATGTTCTTGGAGGGCCAGGACCTGGATGACCTGGCAGACTTCCTGGACCTGCTCAGTCAGATGCTGGAGGTGGATCCTGAACGCCGCATCACGCCGGACCAAATCCTCCAGCATCCATTTCTAACAGGAAGCCACCAAGTAGGCCCCATCACCAGCAGCCCAGCGCACCACTTTGATAGGTCCGTGTTCATCAGTGCTGATGTGAAGGTGTTGGACTGTTGTCTTTCAGGCTTGAATCCTGCTTGGACCAAATGGCTTCCACTCAGGCAACGGTGAGGAGGACTCCTGGTCTATCCAGGTGAGTTCAGCTGCTTTCACGTGTCATCCTGGGGTTAACTGGCTAAGCTGATTAGCCTAGCATTAGCATCCAGCTCAGCACTTGATTTAAAAGAAATGTCTTTTGCTAGAAAAAGAATAAATACTTTTGTGCATCTTGACTTAACATTTCAGTTTGAAAGATGCTTTTGTTGGATGAAGAAGAGTTATTTTACTGCATTATATTGTTAAAATACCTTTTGTGTCAAAGCTATTTCCATGTTTGATTGTAGGCTAAATAGGTCATGCTAATTAGCCTAGCATTAACAACTTGCTTTGTCATTTCAGTGTGAAAAATCCTTTGTGTTGAGCGAAGCATGGACGCACTTTCCTGCATCATCTTCTCCTACCAGCTCAGGGAGAGGGAAGGTAAGAGGGCGGGAATCATTTTCTCTCATGAGGTTTCGTTTCCTGCATCACAACAGCATTTAGAAGTAGAACATGAATTGGCTCAGTTACAGAACGTGACCTGCAGTCTTTGCAGGATTCAGCTCTATTCCATGGAACCAGTATGATCAGTATTACCAGTTTTATCAGTTTATGATACTTCTGGTCATTTGGAATTTTAATTCTACCGTATTTTGCCACTCGTCGACGTCGTATAATAATTGTAGTCTGTTAGCCGTCGGTTTTTTAGTGGTGTGAATGTAAATTATGCTGCCAGTCTCACTCTGTACAGGAGAGGTCCTTCTGTACTTTGTGCTAAGACCAACATTCCACCTTACAGATCCATTTCTTCCTCACCTGTTTTGGAGGAGAAATAGATCAGTATTTGTCACTTTGGTCTCTACTGCGTTTTTTTTGGGGGTAAAGTCAGGCGGTGTAACAGAGACGTTTCTTTTCTGCGCCCATCAAGACACCGAGGTTTCTCCAACACCTGAGGTCCCCTGGTTCTACTGGTTCAATGTGAATAGGACTTTCAAAGCTCATTGTAGTCAGGATGCCACAAAATGTAATGCTGGCTCTCATATGCTGTTGCTCATGCAGGTTTTGCTTTCCCTTTCATGTAGCATCAAAAAGCAAAAAGGCACTGGTAATGGTACTCCTGGTTTACTGGGACGGGGTTCGATTCCCTGCGGTGTCTTGCTGATTGATTGGCTATTTCCTGAGAGGTGATGTCACTTCCACTCTTTACTCTGTTTCAATGGTCATGAAGGGATGTGTGACACCTACATTTAGTGATATCTCTCCTTGACATGGACGTGGTTCCACTTGGTTCTTTGCTTTCAGCTTCGTAGACTTGTGGTAAGAAACGCCTCGTATTAATACAAGAAAAAGAGGAGAACTAGAACGCCACGAGCAGTGATGACCAGGCCCTTGCTGTCGTGGTACTGACCTGTAGATGTCGTCAGGCTGGGACTTTTATCAAACGTGAAGGTTGAAACCGATGCCTGCCACAAGTTCAATGCCATTGATCACCAAAAAACAGAAGAAACAGTACAAGGCCTTAAGTCATCATCATGTTGCCTTGACATCTTGCCAACAAGCTTTCAAAAAAATGTCTATAGCTGCCTGGCGACTGACTTATTGCATTGCCTTTATGTTTCCTATTGCCTTTAACTGCTGCTAAAGTACTGCACTTTTATTGACTGGTAGCCCTATTTCCAATTTTTTCCTTATTTTGTTTAACTTTACGGGTAACAATCCTGTAACTCAAGAAGCCTGTTGGAACGTTAGGCTCTGATATGATGTTGATTGATTTTATATTATTTTATTCTTCAATTCTTCATTTTATTGAATTTTACTGTGAACAACCCTGTAACTCAAGAAGCCTGTTGGAACTTTAGGCTCTGATATGATGTTGATGTCCTGCTATTTCACCTGTGCTATGCATTTGCTCTTCCTGCTTGTGTTAAACATGACCTTTGTAAAGCACTCTGACTCTCCCTCGTGCATGAAATGTGCGATATAAATAAATCTGACTTGATTTGACTTTCATATTTTAGTATATTTTTCACATTTTTTAAAATAAACATTTTTCATTTCCTCCAGTCCTGCCTGCTTTCCTCCATCTTTGTATTTGGGTCCAGCTCAACCATTGACTTAACAACCCCAGTTCATCGGTGTTAAACACACGTCAGCCAATGGCATTGTCAAAAAAATCATGGTGGACAGAGTGTTTGTAAAGGTGTTAAAAAATGAGAATTTTAAAAAAAGAAAAGAAAAGAAGAAATGCATGTTCACAATCTTTCTGTATATTATGTGTGATGTATGTGAGAAAAATGATGTTCCTGTCAGTCCTGGATACGTATGAACGTCTACATGTACTAGCAGGTTCATTTATTAATGTTACCGACTGCTTTATTTCCATTCATGCAGGAATAACTGCACTACATCAGATCTTTTTAGGCCTGGGTGAAACGTCCAAGATGTCAAATTTATTGAGTTTGTCCTCTGTTACATTTCAACTGGGAAAGTTAGATTTGAACTACGATGATACTGTTGTATGGTTTGTTTGTTTTTTTGTCTCTGAATGTCTCCAGTAGCTTATTGGACTGATTTCCATTCACAAAAACTGGCAGCTTGAAGAATGTCTAGGACTGAAGTGTCAAGATACTATTGAGGGTTGGACAGTGTGTGGGAATCTTTTTGTTACAGAGAAGAATTATATTGGATTCATATGTAAAATCTGAAAAATAGCAGTTATGTATATACTTAGGCTACTTATTTTGTATTTTTATACATTTTGGACATATATGTTTGAACTTTTGTACTTATCTCATTCAAGATTGATTAATGATGGACTTTTTTCTGTCACCCCCCCCCCCCCCCCCATGCTGCTGTCACAAAAGGATTTCCAGAAACCAGGATGAATAAAGTTTATCTTATTTTATTATAATATTTGTTCAATTTGAATTGAAAAATAACTAATTGGTGTTTTGGTGCTGAGGCTTTTTTTAAATTACAGGAAGCTATTATTTGAATTTCCATGACTGCACAACATGAAAGACATGAAGGGGTGACGTCATTGTGATTGACAGCATAAAGCCGTCCAGTCACTTGATCAGTTAGTTGGTTCCTGGACTCCAGACAGCAACCTGCTGTCTCTTGGTCAAGAATCAGCTTCATTAAACACTTGAGACATCAACACAACACCCTTTTACCAGCAGCTGTCATTTGGTGAGTTCAGTAAATCTTCAACATCTAGTAGTAAACTATCTGATGGGTTTTCTTCAGGGGGGGGGAAATAGATTGTTGGTTTAGCAGCACTCCCCACTAGCATGTCCGCTAGCGTTAGCAAGCCTCACTGCTAGCAAGCTACCGGTCTCTTTTACTGCGGTGGCTGTGAATAATTTACTTTAATTTCATTAAAAACTGTAGCTTTAAAGTTGAGAACTCTAATTGTTAACTTTTGAAAAAAATGTCATCGGAGATCTGTGTTTTATTCTTCCTGTGGGTCGAATGTATCCGCATTTTAAAAATCAAGAAATGAGAAAAATGCATGTAAAGAAACATACTGTGGTATCATTTCTGACATAAATCTTGGTGTATGAATAGTACCAACACAGTTTTTCTCTTCATATGAGTGTATTATTTTCATTTGTGTGTTTGTTAATTTCGCTAGCACCCCCCACTAGCGCGCCTTGTTAGCGTTAGCATGCCGCTCAGCTAGCAACCGACTGAT
>NW_028234261.1:0-38537 GCF_037954235.1 Aulostomus chinensis
AGTGAGTTTTCAGTCAAGTTTCAAACTGAAAGCATAGAAAGATGCATAAACTTGAAGTTACAGCTTGATTTCAGTGAGTTTTCATCAAAATACAGGAGTTCTGCATGAAGTGTTCATTTTGGCCTTCTCTCGATGAGAAAACACTATTTGTGACCTGTGATACGAAAATGCCATAACTTTTGTTCAAAGTGAGTTTTCAGTCAAGTTTCAACCTGAAAGCATAGAAAGATGCATAAACTTGAAGTTACAGCTTGATTTCAGTCAGTTTTCATCAAAATACAGGAGTTCTGCATGAAGTGTTCATTTTGGCCTTCTCTCGCTGAGAAAACACTATTTGTGACCTGTGATACAAAAATGCCATAACTTTTGTTCAAAGTGAGTTTTCAGTCAAGTTTCAACCTGAAAGCATAGAAAGATGCATAAACTTGAAGTTAAAGCTTGATTTCAGTGAGTTTTCATCAAAATACAGGAGTTCTGCATGAAGTGTTCATTTTGGCCTTCTCTCGCTGAGAAAACACTATTTGTGACCTGTGATACAAAAATGCCATAACTTTTGTTCAAAGTGAGTTTTCAGTCAAGTTTCAACCTGAAAGCATAGAAAGATGCATAAACTTGAAGTTACAGCTTGATTTCAGTGAGTTTTCATCAAAATACAGGAGTTCTGCATGAAGTGTTCATTTTGGCCTTCTCTCGCTGAGAAAACACTATTTGTGACCTGTGATACGAAAATGCCATAACTTTTGTTCAAAGTGAGTTTTCAGTCAAGTTTCAACCTGAAAGCATAGAAAGATGCATAAACTTGAAGTTACAGCTTGATTTCAGTCAGTTTTCATCAAAATACAGGAGTTCTGCATGAAGTGTTCATTTTGGCCTTCTCTCGCTGAGAAAACACTATTTGTGACCTGTGATACAAAAATGCCATAACTTTTGTTCAAAGTGAGTTTTCAGTCAAGTTTCAACCTGAAAGCATAGAAAGATGCATAAACTTGAAGTTACAGCTGGATTTCAGTGAGTTTTCATCAAAGTACAGGAGTTCTGCATGAAGTGTTCATTTTGGCCTTCTCTCGCTGAGAAAACACTATTTATGACCTGTGATACAAAAATGCCATAACTTTTGTTCAAAGTGAGTTTTCAGTCAAGTTTCAACCTGAAAGCATAGAAAGATGCATAAACTTGAAGTTACAGCTTGATTTCAGTGAGTTTTCATCAAAATACAGGAGTTCTGCATGAAGTGTTCATTTTGGCCTTCTCTCGCTGAGAAAACACTATTTGTGACCTGTGATACAAAAATGCCATAACTTTTGTTCAAAGTGAGTTTTCAGTCAAGTTTCAACCTGAAAGCATAGAAAGATGCATAAACTTGAAGTTAAAGCTTGATTTCAGTGAGTTTTCATCAAAATACAGGAGTTCTGCATGAAGTGTTCATTTTGGCCTTCTCTCGCTGAGAAAACACTATTTGTGACCTGTGATACAAAAATGCCATAACTTTTGTTCAAAGTGAGTTTTCAGTCAAGTTTCAACCTGAATGCATAGAAAGATGCATAAACTTGAAGTTACAGCTTGATTTCAGTGAGTTTTCATCAAAATACAGGAGTTCTGCATGAAGTGTTCATTTTGGCCTTCTCTCGCTGAGAAAACACTATTTGTGACCTGTGATACAAAAATGCCATAACTTTTGTTCAAAGTGAGTTTTCAGTCAAGTTTCAACCTGAAAGCATAGAAAGATGCATAAACTTGAAGTTACAGCTTGATTTCAGTGAGTTTTCATCAAAATACAGGAGTTCTGCATGAAGTGTTCATTTTGGCCTTCTCTCGCTGAGAAAACACTATTTGTGACCTGTGATACAAAAATGCCATAACTTTTGTTCAAAGTGAGTTTTCAGTCAAGTTTCAACCTGAAAGCATAGAAAGATGCATAAACTTGAAGTTACAGCTTGATTTCAGTGAGTTTTCATCAAAATACAGGAGTTCTGCATGAAGTGTTCATTTTGGCCTTCTCTCGCTGAGAAAACACTATTTGTGACCTGTGATACAAAAATGCCATAACTTTTGTTCAAAGTGAGTTTTCAGTCAAGTTTCAACCTGAAAGCATAGAAAGATGCATAAACTTGAAGTTACAGCTTGATTTCAGTGAGTTTTCATCAAAATACAGGAGTTCTGCATGAAGTGTTCATTTTGGCCTTCTCTCGATGAGAAAACACTATTTGTGACCTGTGATACAAAAATGCCATAACTTTTGTTCAAAGTGAGTTTTCAGTCAAGTTTCAACCTGAAAGCATAGAAAGATGCATAAACTTGAAGTTACAGCTTGATTTCAGTGAGTTTTCATCAAAATACAGGAGTTCTGCATGAAGTGTTCATTTTGGCCTTCTCTCGCTGAGAAAACACTATTTGTGACCTGTGATACAAAAATGCCATAACTTTTGTTCAAAGTGAGTTTTCAGTCAAGTTTCAAACTGAAAGCATAGAAAGATGCATAAACTTGAAGTTACAGCTTGATTTCAGTGAGTTTTCCATCAAAATACAGGAGTTCTGCATGAAGTGTTCATTTTGGCCTTCTCTCGATGAGAAAACACTATTTGTGACCTGTGATACGAAAATGCCATAACTTTTGTTCAAAGTGAGTTTTCAGTCAAGTTTCAACCTGAAAGCATAGAAAGATGCATAAACTTGAAGTTACAGCTTGATTTCAGTCAGTTTTCATCAAAATACAGGAGTTCTGCATGAAGTGTTCATTTTGGCCTTCTCTCGCTGAGAAAACACTATTTGTGACCTGTGATACAAAAATGCCATAACTTTTGTTCAAAGTGAGTTTTCAGTCAAGTTTCAACCTGAAAGCATAGAAAGATGCATAAACTTGAAGTTAAAGCTTGATTTCAGTGAGTTTTCATCAAAATACAGGAGTTCTGCATGAAGTGTTCATTTTGGCCTTCTCTCGCTGAGAAAACACTATTTGTGACCTGTGATACAAAAATGCCATAACTTTTGTTCAAAGTGAGTTTTCAGTCAAGTTTCAACCTGAAAGCATAGAAAGATGCATAAACTTGAAGTTACAGCTTGATTTCAGTGAGTTTTCATCAAAATACAGGAGTTCTGCATGAAGTGTTCATTTTGGCCTTCTCTCGCTGAGAAAACACTATTTGTGACCTGTGATACGAAAAATGCCATAACTTTTGTTCAAAGTGAGTTTTCAGTCAAGTTTCAACCTGAAAGCATAGAAAGATGCATAAACTTGAAGTTACAGCTTGATTTCAGTCAGTTTTCATCAAAATACAGGAGTTCTGCATGAAGTGTTCATTTTGGCCTTCTCTCGCTGAGAAAACACTATTTGTGACCTGTGATACAAAAATGCCATAACTTTTGTTCAAAGTGAGTTTTCAGTCAAGTTTCAACCTGAAAGCATAGAAAGATGCATAAAACTTGAAGTTACAGCTGGATTTCAGTGAGTTTTCATCAAAGTACAGGAGTTCTGCATGAAGTGTTCATTTTGGCCTTCTCTCGCTGAGAAAACACTATTTATGACCTGTGATACAAAAATGCCATAACTTTTGTTCAAAGTGAGTTTTCAGTCAAGTTTCAACCTGAAAGCATAGAAAGATGCATAAACTTGAAGTTACAGCTTGATTTCAGTGAGTTTTCATCAAAATACAGGAGTTCTGCATGAAGTGTTCATTTTGGCCTTCTCTCGCTGAGAAAACACTATTTGTGACCTGTGATACAAAAATGCCATAACTTTTGTTCAAAGTGAGTTTTCAGTCAAGTTTCAACCTGAATGCATAGAAAGATGCATAAACTTGAAGTTACAGCTTGATTTCAGTGAGTTTTCATCAAAATACAGGAGTTCTGCATGAAGTGTTCATTTTGGCCTTCTCTCGCTGAGAAAACACTATTTGTGACCTGTGATACAAAAATGCCATAACTTTTGTTCAAAGTGAGTTTTCAGTCAAGTTTCAACCTGAAAGCATAGAAAGATGCATAAACTTGAAGTTACAGCTTGATTTCAGTGAGTTTTCATCAAAATACAGGAGTTCTGCATGAAGTTTTCATTTTGGCCTTCTCTCGCTGAGAAAACACTATTTGTGACCTGTGATACAAAAATGCCATAACTTTTGTTCAAAGTGAGTTTTCAGTCAAGTTTCAAACTGAAAGCATAGAAAGATGCATAAACTTGAAGTTACAGCTTGATTTCAGTGAGTTTTCATCAAAATACAGGAGTTCTGCATGAAGTGTTCATTTTGGCCTTCTCTCGATGAGAAAACACTATTTGTGACCTGTGATACGAAAATGCCATAACTTTTGTTCAAAGTGAGTTTTCAGTCAAGTTTCAACCTGAAAGCATAGAAAGATGCATAAACTTGAAGTTACAGCTTGATTTCAGTCAGTTTTCATCAAAATACAGGAGTTCTGCATGAAGTGTTCATTTTGGCCTTCTCTCGCTGAGAAAACACTATTTGTGACCTGTGATACAAAAATGCCATAACTTTTGTTCAAAGTGAGTTTTCAGTCAAGTTTCAACCTGAAAGCATAGAAAGATGCATAAACTTGAAGTTACAGCTTGATTTCAGTGAGTTTTCATCAAAATACAGGAGTTCTGCATGAAGTGTTCATTTTGGCCTTCTCTCGCTGAGAAAACACTATTTGTGACCTGTGATACAAAAATGCCATAACTTTTGTTCAAAGTGAGTTTTCAGTCAAGTTTCAACCTGAAAGCATAGAAAGATGCATAAACTTGAAGTTACAGCTTGATTTCAGTGAGTTTCATCAAAATACAGGAGTTCTGCATGAAGTGTTCATTTTGGCCTTCTCTCGATGAGAAAACACTATTTGTGACCTGTGATACGAAAATGCCATAACTTTTGTTCAAAGTGAGTTTTCAGTCAAGTTTCAACCTGAAAGCATAGAAAGATGCATAAACTTGAAGTTACAGCTTGATTTCAGTCAGTTTTCATCAAAATACAGGAGTTCTGCATGAAGTGTTCATTTTGGCCTTCTCTCGCTGAGAAAACACTATTTGTGACCTGTGATACAAAAATGCCATAACTTTTGTTCAAAGTGAGTTTTCAGTCAAGTTTCAACCTGAAAGCATAGAAAGATGCATAAACTTGAAGTTACAGCTTGATTTCAGTGAGTTTTCATCAAAATGCAGGAGTTCTGCATGAAGTGTTCATTTTGGCCTTCTCTCGCTGAGAAAACACTATTTGTGACCTGTGATACAAAAATGCCATAACTTTTGTTCAAAGTGAGTTTTCAGTCAAGTTTCAACCTGAAAGCATAGAAAGATGCATAAACTTGAAGTTACAGCTTGATTTCAGTGAGTTTTCATCAAAATACAGGAGTTCTGCATGAAGTGTTCATTTTGGCCTTCTCTCGATGAGAAAACACTATTTGTGACCTGTGATACGAAAATGCCATAACTTTTGTTCAAAGTGAGTTTTCAGTCAAGTTTCAACCTGAAAGCATAGAAAGATGCATAAACTTGAAGTTACAGCTTGATTTCAGTGAGTTTTCATCAAAATACAGGAGTTCTGCATGAAGTGTTCATTTTGGCCTTCTCTCGCTGAGAAAACACTATTTGTGACCTGTGATACAAAAATGCCATAACTTTTGTTCAAAGTGAGTTTTCAGTCAAGTTTCAACCTGAAAGCATAGAAAGATGCATAAACTTGAAGTTACAGCTGGATTTATGTGAGTTTTCATCAAAGTACAGGAGTTCTGCATGAAGTGTTCATTTTGGCCTTCTCTCGCTGAGAAAACACTATTTGTGACCTGTGATACGAAAATGCCATAACTTTTGTTCAAAGTGAGTTTTCAGTCAAGTTTCAACCTGAAAGCATAGAAAGATGCATAAACTTGAAGTTAAAGCTTGATTTCAGTGAGTTTTCATCAAAATACAGGAGTTCTGCATGAAGTGTTCATTTTGGCCTTCTCTCGCTGAGAAAACACTATTTGTGACCTGTGTTACAAAAATGCCATAACTTTTGTTCAAAGTGAGTTTTCAGTCAAGTTTCAACCTGAAAGCATAGAAAGATGCATAAACTTGAAGTTACAGCTTGATTTCAGTGAGTTTTCATCAAAATACAGGAGTTCTGCATGAAGTGTTCATTTTGGCCTTCTCTCGCTGAGAAAACACTATTTGTGACCTGTGATACAAAAATGCCATAACTTTTGTTCAAAGTGAGTTTTCAGTCAAGTTTCAACCTGAAAGCATAGAAAGATGCATAAACTTGAAGTTACAGCTGGATTTCAGTGAGTTTTCATCAAAATACAGGAGTTCTGCATGAAGTGTTCATTTTGGCCTTCTCTCGCTGAGAAAACACTATTTGTGACCTGTGATACAAAAATGCCATAACTTTTGTTCAAAGTGAGTTTTCAGTCAAGTTTCAACCTGAAAGCATAGAAAGATGCATAAACTTGAAGTTACAGCTTGATTTCAGTGAGTTTTCATCAAAATACAGGAGTTCTGCATGAAGTGTTCATTTTGGCCTTCTCTCGCTGAGAAAACACTATTTGTGACCTGTGATACAAAAATGCCATAACTTTTGTTCAAAGTGAGTTTTCAGTCAAGTTTCAACCTGAAAGCATAGAAAGATGCATAAACTTGAAGTTACAGCTGATTTCAGTGAGTTTTCATCAAAATACAGGAGTTCTGCATGAAGTGTTCATTTTGGCCTTCTCTCGCTGAGAAAACACTATTTGTGACCTGTGATACAAAAATGCCATAACTTTTGTTCAAAGTGAGTTTTCAGTCAAGTTTCAACCTGAAAGCATAGAAAGATGCATAAACTTGAAGTTACAGCTTGATTTCAGTGAGTTTTCATCAAAATACAGGAGTTCTGCATGAAGTGTTCATTTTGGCCTTCTCTCGCTGAGAAAACACTATTTGTGACCTGTGATACAAAAATGCCATAACTTTTGTTCAAAGTGAGTTTTCAGTCAAGTTTCAACCTGAAAGCATAGAAAGATGCATAAACTTGAAGTTACAGCTTGATTTCAGTGAGTTTTCATCAAAATACAGGAGTTCTGCATGAAGTGTTCATTTTAGCCTTCTCTCGCTGAGAAAACGCTATTTGTGACCTGCGACAAAGAACAGCCATAACTTTTGTTCAAAGTGAGTTTTCAGTCAAGTTTCAACCTGAAAGTATAGAAAGATGCATAAACTTGAAGTTACAGCTTGATTTCAGTGAGTTTTCATCAAAATACAGGAGTTCTGCATGAAGTGTTCATTTTGGCCTTCTCTCGCTGAGAAAACACTATTTGTGACCTGTGATACAAAAATGCAATAACTTTTGTTCAAAGGGAGTTTTCAGTCAAGTTTCAACCTGAAAGCATAGAAAGATGCATAAACTTGAAGTTACTGCTTGATTTCAGTGAGTTTTCATCAAAATACAGGAGTTCTGCATGAAGTGTTCATTTTGGCCTTCTCTCGCTGAGAAAACACTATTTGTGACCTGTGATACAAAAATGCCATAACTTTTGTTCAAAGTGAGTTTTCAGTCAAGTTTCAACCTGAAAGCATAGAAAGATGCATAAACTTGAAGTTACAGCTTGATTTCAGTGAGTTTTCATCAAAATACAGGAGTTCTGCATGAAGTGTTCATTTTGGCCTTATCTCGCTGAGAAAACACTAATTTTGACATGTGATACAAAAATGCCATAACTTTTGTTCAAAGTGAGTTTTCAGTCAAGTTTCAAACTGAAAGCATAGAAAGATGCATAAACTTGAAGTTACAGCTTGATTTCAGTGAGTTTTCATCAAAATACAGGAGTTCTGCATGAAGTGTTCATTTTGGCCTTCTCTCGCTGAGAAAACACTATTTGTGACCTGTGATACGAAAATGCCATAACTTTTGTTCAAAGTGAGTTTTCAGTCAAGTTTCAACCTGAAAGCATAGAAAGATGCACAAACTTGAAGTTACAGCTTGATTTCAGTGAGTTTTCATCAAAATACAGGAGTTCTGCATGAAGTGTTCATTTTGGCCTTCTCTCGCTGAGAAAACACTATTTGTGACCTGTGATACAAAAATGCCATAACTTTTGTTCAAAGTGAGTTTTCAGTCAAGTTTCAACCTGAAAGCATAGAAAGATGCATAAACTTGAAGTTACAGCTCGATTTCAGTGAGTTTTCATCAAAATACAGGAGTTCTGCATGAAGTGTTCATTTTGGCCTTCTCTCGCTGAGAAAACGCTATTTGTGACCTGCGACAAAGAACAGCCATAACTTTTGTTCAAAGTGAGTTTTCAGTCAAGTTTCAACCTGAAAGCATAGAAAGATGCATAAACTTGAAGTTACAGCTTGATTTCAGTCAGTGTTTTCATCAAAATACAGGAGTTCTGCATGAAGTGTTCATTTTGGCCTTCTCTCGCTGAGAAAACACTATTTGTGACCTGTGATACAAAAATGCCATAACTTTTGTTCAAAGTGAGTTTTCAGTCAAGTTTCAACCTGAAAGCATAGAAAGATGCATAAACTTGAAGTTACAGCTTGATTTCAGTGAGTTTTCATCAAAATACAGGAGTTCTGCATGAAGTGTTCATTTTGGCCTTCTCTCGCTGAGAAAACACTATTTGTGACCTGTGATACAAAAATGCCATAACTTTTGTTCAAAGTGAGTTTTCAGTCAAGTTTCAACCTGAAAGCATAGAAAGATGCATAAACTTGAAGTTACAGCTTGATTTCAGTGAGTTTTCATCAAAATACAGGAGTTCTGCATGAAGTGTTCATTTTGGCCTTCTCTCGCTGAGAAAACGCTATTTGTGACTTGCGACAGAGAACAGCCATAACTTTTGTTCAAAGTGAGTTTTCAGTCAAGTTTCAACCTGAAAGCATAGAAAGATGCATAAACTTGAAGTTACAGCTTGATTTCAGTGAGTTTTCATCAAAATACAGGAGTTCTGCATGAAGTGTTCATTTTGGCCTTCTCTCGCTGAGAAAACACTATTTGTGACCTGTGATACAAAAATGCCATAACTTTTGTTCAAAGTGAGTTTTCAGTCAAGTTTCAACCTGAAAGCATAGAAAGATGCATAAACTTGAAGTTACAGCTGGATTTCAGTGAGTTTTCATCAAAATACAGGAGTTCTGCATGAAGTGTTCATTTTGGCCTTCTCTCGCTGAGAAAACACTATTTGTGACCTGTGATACAAAAATGCCATAACTTTTGTTCAAAGTGAGTTTTCAGTCAAGTTTCAACCTGAAAGCATAGAAAGATGCCATAAACTTGAAGTTACAGCTTGATTTCAGTGAGTTTTCATCAAATACAGGAGTTCTGCATGAAGTGTTCATTTTGGCCTTCTCTCGCTGAGAAAACACTATTTGTGACCTGCGACACAGAACAGCCATAACTTTTGTTCAAAGTGAGTTTTCAGTCAAGTTTCAACCTGAAAGCATAGAAAGATGCATAAACTTGAAGTTACAGCTTGATTTCAGTGAGTTTTCATCAAAATACAGGAGTTCTGCATGAAGTGTTCATTTTGGCCTTCTCTCGCTGAGAAAACACTATTTGTGACCTGCGACACAGAACAGCCATAACTTTTGTTCAAAGTGAGTTTTCAGTCAAGTTTCAACCTGAAAGCATAGAAAGATGCATAAACTTGAAGTTACAGCTTGATTTCAGTGAGTTTTCATCAAAATACAGGAGTTCTGCATGAAGTGTTCATTTTAGCCTTCTCTCGCTGAGAAAACGCTATTCGTGACCTGCGACAAAGAACAGCCATAACTTTTGTTCAAAGTGAGTTTTCAGTCAAGTTTCAACCTGAAAGCATAGAAAGATGCATAAACTTGAAGTTACAGCTGGATTTCAGTGAGTTTTCATCAAAATACAGGAGTTCTGCATGAAGTGTTCATTTTGGCCTTCTCTCGCTTAGAAAACACTATTTGTGACCTGTGATACAAAAATGCCATAACTTTTGTTCAAAGTGAGTTTTCAGTCAAGTTTCAACCTGAAAGCATAGAAAGATGCATAAACTTGAAGTTACAGCTGGATTTCAGTGAGTTTTCATCAAAATACAGGAGTTCTGCATGAAGTGTTCATTTTAGCCTTCTCTCGCTGAGAAAACGCTATTCGTGACCTGCGACAAAGAACAGCCATAACTTTTGTTCAAAGTGAGTTTTCAGTCAAGTTTCAACCTGAAAGCATAGAAAGATGCATAAACTTGAAGTTACAGCTGGATTTCAGTGAGTTTTCATCAAAATACAGGAGTTCTGCATGAAGTGTTCATTTTGGCCTTCTCTCGCTTAGAAAACACTATTTGTGACCTGTGATACAAAAATGCCATAACTTTTGTTCAAAGTGAGTTTTCAGTCAAGTTTCAACCTGAAAGCATAGAAAGATGCATAAACTTGAAGTTACAGCTTGATTTCAGTGAGTTATCATCAAAATACAGGAGTTCTGCATGAAGTGTTCATTTTGGCCTTCTCTCGCTGAGAAAACACTAATTTTGACATGTGATACAAAAATGCCATAACTTTTGTTCAAAGTGAGTTTTCAGTCAAGTTTCAAACTGAAAGCATAGAAAGATGCATAAACTTGAAGTTACAGCTTGATTTCAGTGAGTTTTCATCAAAATACAGGAGTTCTGCATGAAGTGTTTATTTTTGGCCTTCTCTCGCTGAGAAAACACTATTTGTGACCTGTGATACGAAAATGCCATAACTTTTGTTCAAAGTGAGTTTTCAGTCAGGTTTCAACCTGAAAGAATAGAAAGATGCATAAACTTGAAGTTACAGCTTGATTTCAGTGAGTTTTCATCAAAATACAGGAGTTCTGCATGAAGTGTTCATTTTGGCCTTCTCTCGCTGAGAAAACACTATTTGTGACCTGTGATACAAAAATGCCATAACTTTTGTTCAAAGTGAGTTTTCAGTCAAGTTTCAACCTGAAAGCATAGAAAGATGCATAAACTTGAAGTTACAGCTTGATTTCAGTGAGTTTTCATCAAAATACAGGAGTTCTGCATGAAGTGTTCATTTTGGCCTTCTCTCGCTGAGAAAACACTATTTGTGACCTGTGATACAAAAATGCCATAACTTTTGTTCAAAGTGAGTTTTCAGTCAAGTTTCAACCTGAAAGCATAGAAAGATGCATAAACTTGAAGTTACAGCTTGAATTCAGTGAGTTTTCATCAAAATACAGGAGTTCTGCATGAAGTGTTCATTTTGGCCTTCTCTCGCTGAGAAAACACTATTTGTGACTTGTGATACAAAAATGCCATAACTTTTGTTCAAAGTGAGTTTTCAGTCAAGTTTCAACCTGAAAGCATAGAAAGATGCATAAACTTGAAGTTACAGCTTGATTTCAGTGAGTTTTCATCAAAATACAGGAGTTCTGCATGAAGTGTTCATTTTGGCCTTCTCTCGCTGAGAAAACACTATTTGTGACCTGTGATACGAAAATGCCATAACTTTTGTTCAAAGTGAGTTTTCAGTCAAGTTTCAACCTGAAAGCATAGAAAGATGCATAAACTTGAAGTTACAGCTTGATTTCAGTCAGTTTTCATCAAAATACAGGAGTTCTGCATGAAGTGTTCATTTTGGCCTTCTCTCGCTGAGAAAACACTATTTGTGACCTGTGATACAAAAATGCCATAACTTTTGTTCAAAGTGAGTTTTCAGTCAAGTTTCAACCTGAAAGCATAGAAAGATGCATAAACTTGAAGTTACAGCTTGATTTCAGTGAGTTTTCATCAAAATACAGGAGTTCTGCATGAAGTGTTCATTTTGGCCTTCTCTCGCTGAGAAAACACTATTTTTGACCTGTGATACAAAAATGCCATAACTTTTGTTCAAAGTGAGTTTTCAGTCAAGTTTCAAACTGAAAGCATAGAAAGATGCATAAACTTGAAGTTACAGCTTGATTTCAGTGAGTTTTCATCAAAATACAGGAGTTCTGCATGAAGTGTTCATTTTGGCCTTCTCTCGCTGAGAAAACACTATTTGTGACCTGTGATACGAAAATG
Organism: Aulostomus chinensis; assembly: GCF_037954235.1. NCBI lineage: Eukaryota > Metazoa > Chordata > Actinopteri > Syngnathiformes > Aulostomidae > Aulostomus > Aulostomus chinensis. The sequence continues at coordinate 11,956 of NW_028234261.1, forward strand.
CCATAACTTTTGTTCAAAGTGAGTTTTCAGTCAAGTTTCAACCTGAAAGCATAGAAAGATGCATAAACTTGAAGTTACAGCTTGATTTCAGTGAGTTTTCATCAAAATACAGGAGTTCTGCATGAAGTGTTCATTTTGGCCTTCTCTCGCTGAGAAAACACTATTTGTGACCTGTGATACAAAAATGCCATAACTTTTGTTCAAAGTGAGTTTTCAGTCAAGTTTCAACCTGAAAGCATAGAAAGATGCATAAACTTGAAGTTACAGCTTGATTTCAGTGAGTTTTCATCAAAATACAGGAGTTCTGCATGAAGTGTTCATTTTGGCCTTCTCTCGCTGAGAAAACACTATTTGTGACCTGTGATACAAAATGCCATAACTTTTGTTCAAAGTGAGTTTTCAGTCAAGTCTCAACCTGAAGCATAGAAAGATGCATAAACTTGAAGTTACAGCTTGATTTCAGTGAGTTTTCATCAAAATACAGGAGTTCTGCATGAAGTGTTCATTTTGGCCTTCTCTCGCTGAGAAAACACTATTTGTGACCTGTGATACAAAAATGCCATAACTTTTGTTCAAAGTGAGTTTTCAGTCAAGTTTCAACCTGAAAGCATAGAAAGATGCATAAACTTGAAGTTACAGCTTGATTTCAGTGAGTTTTCATCAAAATACAGGAGTTCTGCATGAAGTGTTCATTTTGGCCTTCTCTCGCTGAGAAAACACTATTTGTGACCTGTGATACAAAAATGCCATAACTTTTGTTCAAAGTGAGTTTTCAGTCAAGTTTCAACCTGAAAGCATAGAAAGATGCATAAACTTGAAGTTACAGCTTGATTTCAGTGAGTTTTCATCAAAATACAGGAGTTCTGCATGAAGTGTTCATTTTGGCCTTCTCTCGCTGAGAAAACACTATTTGTGACCTGTGATACAAAAATGCCATAACTTTTGTTCAAAGTGAGTTTTCAGTCAGTTTCACCTGAAAGCATAGAAAGATGCATAAACTTGAAGTTACAGCTTGATTTCAGTGAGTTTTCATCAAATACAGGAGTTCTGCATGAAGTGTTCATTTTGGCCTTCTCTCGCTGAGAAACACTATTTGTGACCTGTGATACAAAAATGCATAACTTTTGTTCAAAGTGAGTTTTCAGTCAAGTTTCAACCTGAAAGCATAGAAAGATGCATAAACTTGAAGTTACAGCTTGATTTCAGTGAGTTTTCATCAAAATACAGGAGTTACTGCATGAAGTGTTCATTTTGGCCTTCTCTCGCTGAGAAACATACTTGAGACCTGTGATACAAAAGTATGGCATACTTTTGTATCACAGTGGTTCTCAGTCTAGTGTTTCACCTGAAAGCATAGAACGATGATAAACTTGAAGTTACAGCTTGATTTCAGTGAGTTTTCATGAAAATACAGGAGTTCAGCTGAAGCTGTTCATTTTGCATCTCTCGACTGAGAAAACTACTTTGAGACCTTTGAACAAAAGTTATGGCATTTTGTATCACAGTGGTCTCAGACAAGTTTCACTGAAAGCTAGAAAGATGCATAACTGAAGTACAGCTTGATTTCAGCTGAGTTTTCATGAAAATACAGGAGTTCAAGCATGAAGTTTCATTTTGCCTTCTTCAGGTTGAAACTGACTGAAAACACACTTTGAACAAAAGTTATGGCATTTTTGTATCACAGGTCACAAATAGTGTTTTCTCAGCGAGAGAAGGCCAAAATGAACACTTCATGCAGAACTCCCTGTATTTTGATGAAAACTCACTGAAATCAAGCTGTAACTTCAAGTTTATGCATCTTTCTATGCTTTCAGGTTGAAACTTGACTGAAAACTCACTTTGAACAAAAGTTATGGCATTTTTGTATCACAGGTCACAAATAGTGTTTTCTCAGCGAGAGAAGGCCAAAATGAACACTTCATGCAGAACTCCTGTATTTTGATGAAAACTCACTGAAATCAAGCTGTAACTTCAAGTTTATGCATCTTTCTATGCTTTCAGGTTGAAACTTGACTGAAAACTCACTTTGAACAAAAGTTATGGCATTTTTGTATCACAGGTCACAAATAGTGTTTTCTCAGCGAGAGAAGGCCAAAATGAACACTTCATGCAGAACTCCTGTATTTTGATGAAAACTCACTGAAATCAAGCTGTAACTTCAAGTTTATGCATCTTTCTATGCTTTCAGGTTGAGACTTGACTGAAAACTCACTTTGAACAAAAGTTATGGCATTTTTGTATCACAGGTCACAAATAGTGTTTTCTCAGCGAGAGAAGGCCAAAATGAACACTTCATGCAGAACTCCTGTATTTTGATGAAAACTCACTGAAATCAAGCTGTAACTTCAAGTTTATGCATCTTTCTATGCTTTCAGGTTGAAACTTGACTGAAAACTCACTTTGAACAAAAGTTATGGCATTTTTGTATCACAGGTCACAAATAGTGTTTTCTCAGCGAGAGAAGGCCAAAATGAACACTTCATGCAGAACTCCTGTATTTTGATGAAAACTCACTGAAATCAAGCTGTAACTTCAAGTTTATGCATCTTTCTATGCTTTCAGGTTGAAACTTGACTGAAAACTCACTTTGAACAAAAGTTATGGCATTTTCGTATCACAGGTCACAAATAGTGTTTTCTCAGCGAGAGAAGGCCAAAATGAACACTTCATGCAGAACTCCTGTATTTTGATGAAAACTCACTGAAATCAAGCTGTAACTTCAAGTTTATGCATCTTTCTATGCTTTCAGTTTGAAACTTGACTGAAAACTCACTTTGAACAAAAGTTATGGCATTTTTGTATCACAGGTCAAAAATAGTGTTTTCTCAGCGAGAGAAGGCCAAAATGAACACTTCATGCAGAACTCCTGTATTTTGATGAAAACTCACTGAAATCAAGCTGTAACTTCAAGTTTATGCATCTTTCTATGCTTTCAGGTTGAAACTTGACTGAAAACTCACTTTGAACAAAAGTTATGGCATTTTTGTATCACAGGTCACAAATAGTGTTTTCTCAGCGAGAGAAGGCCAAAATGAACACTTCATGCAGAACTCCTGTATTTTGATGAAAACTGACTGAAATCAAGCTGTAACTTCAAGTTTATGCATCTTTCTATGCTTTCAGGTTGAAACTTGACTGAAAACTCACTTTGAACAAAAGTTATGGCATTTTCGTATCACAGGTCACAAATAGTGTTTTCTCAGCGAGAGAAGGCCAAAATGAACACTTCATGCAGAACTCCTGTATTTTGATGAAAACTCACTGAAATCAAGCTGTAACTTCAAGTTTATGCATCTTTCTATGCTTTCAGGTTGAAACTTGACTGAAAACTCACTTTGAACAAAAGTTATGGCATTTTTGTATCACAAGTCACAAATAGTGTTTTCTCAGCGAGAGAAGGCCAAAATGAACACTTCATGCAGAACTCCTGTATTTTGATGAAAACTCACTGAATTCAAGCTGTAACTTCAAGTTTATGCATCTTTCTATGCTTTCAGGTTGAAACTTGACTGAAAACTCACTTTGAACAAAAGTTATGGCATTTTTGTATCACAGGTCACAAATAGTGTTTTCTCAGCGAGAGAAGGCCAAAATGAACACTTCATGCAGAACTCCTGTATTTTGATGAAAACTCACTGAAATCAAGCTGTAACTTCAAGTTTATGCATCTTTCTATGCTTTCAGGTTGAAACTTGACTGAAAACTCACTTTGAACAAAAGTTATGGCATTTTTGTATCACAGGTCACAAATAGTGTTTTCTCAGCGAGAGAAGGCCAAAATGAACACTTCATGCAGAACTCCTGTATTTTGATGAAAACTCACTGAAATCAAGCTGTAACTTCAAGTTTATGCATCTTTCTATTCTTTCAGGTTGAAACCTGACTGAAAACTCACTTTGAACAAAAGTTATGGCATTTTCGTATCACAGGTCACAAATAGTGTTTTCTCAGCGAGAGAAGGCCAAAAATAAACACTTCATGCAGAACTCCTGTATTTTGATGAAAACTCACTGAAATCAAGCTGTAACTTCAAGTTTATGCATCTTTCTATGCTTTCAGTTTGAAACTTGACTGAAAACTCACTTTGAACAAAAGTTATGGCATTTTTGTATCACATGTCAAAATTAGTGTTTTCTCAGCGAGAGAAGGCCAAAATGAACACTTCATGCAGAACTCCTGTATTTTGATGATAACTCACTGAAATCAAGCTGTAACTTCAAGTTTATGCATCTTTCTATGCTTTCAGGTTGAAACTTGACTGAAAACTCACTTTGAACAAAAGTTATGGCATTTTTGTATCACAGGTCACAAATAGTGTTTTCTAAGCGAGAGAAGGCCAAAATGAACACTTCATGCAGAACTCCTGTATTTTGATGAAAACTCACTGAAATCCAGCTGTAACTTCAAGTTTATGCATCTTCTATGCTTTCAGGTTGAAACTTGACTGAAAACTCACTTTGAACAAAAGTTATGGCTGTTCTTTGTCGCAGGTCACGAATAGCGTTTTCTCAGCGAGAGAAGGCTAAAATGAACACTTCATGCAGAACTCCTGTATTTTGATGAAAACTCACTGAAATCCAGCTGTAACTTCAAGTTTATGCATCTTTCTATGCTTTCAGGTTGAAACTTGACTGAAAACTCACTTTGAACAAAAGTTATGGCATTTTTGTATCACAGGTCACAAATAGTGTTTTCTAAGCGAGAGAAGGCCAAAATGAACACTTCATGCAGAACTCCTGTATTTTGATGAAAACTCACTGAAATCCAGCTGTAACTTCAAGTTTATGCATCTTTCTATGCTTTCAGGTTGAAACTTGACTGAAAACTCACTTTGAACAAAAGTTATGGCTGTTCTTTGTCGCAGGTCACGAATAGCGTTTTCTCAGCGAGAGAAGGCTAAAATGAACACTTCATGCAGAACTCCTGTATTTTGATGAAAACTCACTGAAATCAAGCTGTAACTTCAAGTTTATGCATCTTTCTATGCTTTCAGGTTGAAACTTGACTGAAAACTCACTTTGAACAAAAGTTATGGCTGTTCTGTGTCGCAGGTCACAAATAGTGTTTTCTCAGCGAGAGAAGGCCAAAATGAACACTTCATGCAGAACTCCTGTATTTTGATGAAAACTCACTGAAATCAAGCTGTAACTTCAAGTTTATGCATCTTTCTATGCTTTCAGGTTGAAACTTGACTGAAAACTCACTTTGAACAAAAGTTATGGCTGTTCTGTGTCGCAGGTCACAAATAGTGTTTTCTCAGCGAGAGAAGGCCAAAATGAACACTTCATGCAGAACTCCTGTATTTTGATGAAAACTCACTGAAATCAAGCTGTAACTTCAAGTTTATGCATCTTTCTATGCTTTCAGGTTGAAACTTGACTGAAAACTCACTTTGAACAAAAGTTATGGCATTTTTGTATCACAGGTCACAAATAGTGTTTTCTCAGCGAGAGAAGGCCAAAATGAACACTTCATGCAGAACTCCTGTATTTTGATGAAAACTCACTGAAATCCAGCTGTAACTTCAAGTTTATGCATCTTTCTATGCTTTCAGGTTGAAACTTGACTGAAAACTCACTTTGAACAAAAGTTATGGCATTTTTGTATCACAGGTCACAAATAGTGTTTTCTCAGCGAGAGAAGGCCAAAATGAACACTTCATGCAGAACTCCTGTATTTTGATGAAAACTCACTGAAATCAAGCTGTAACTTCAAGTTTATGCATCTTTCTATGCTTTCAGGTTGAAACTTGACTGAAAACTCACTTTGAACAAAAGTTATGGCTGTTCTCTGTCGCAAGTCACAAATAGCGTTTTCTCAGCGAGAGAAGGCCAAAATGAACACTTCATGCAGAACTCCTGTATTTGATGAAAACTCACTGAAATCAAGCTGTAACTTCAAGTTTATGCATCTTTCTATGCTTTCAGGTTGAAACTTGACTGAAAACTCACTTTGAACAAAAGTTATGGCATTTTTGTATCACAGGTCACAAATAGTGTTTTCTCAGCGAGAGAAGGCCAAAATGAACACTTCATGCAGAACTCCTGTATTTTGATGAAAACTCACTGAAATCAAGCTGTAACTTCAAGTTTATGCATCTTTCTATGCTTTCAGGTTGAAACTTGACTGAAAACTCACTTTGAACAAAAGTTATGGCATTTTTGTATCACAGGTCACAAATAGTTTTCTCAGCGAGAGAAGGCCAAAATGAACACTTCATGCAGAACTCCTGTATTTTGATGAAAACTGACTGAAATCAAGCTGTAACTTCAAGTTTATGCATCTTTCTATGCTTTCAGGTTGAAACTTGACTGAAAACTCACTTTGAACAAAAGTTATGGCTGTTCTTTGTCGCAGGTCACAAATAGCGTTTTCTCAGCGAGAGAAGGCCAAAATGAACACTTCATGCAGAACTCCTGTATTTTGATGAAAACTCACTGAAATCGAGCTGTAACTTCAAGTTTATGCATCTTTCTATGCTTTCAGGTTGAAACTTGACTGAAAACTCACTTTGAACAAAAGTTATGGCATTTTTGTATCACAGGTCACAAATAGTGTTTTCTCAGCGAGAGAAGGCCAAAATGAACACTTCATGCAGAACTCCTGTATTTTGATGAAAACTCACTGAAATCAAGCTGTAACTTCAAGTTTGTGCATCTTTCTATGCTTTCAGGTTGAAACTTGACTGAAAACTCACTTTGAACAAAAGTTATGGCATTTCGTATCACAGGTCACAAATAGTGTTTTCTCAGCGAGAGAAGGCCAAAATGAACACTTCATGCAGAACTCCTGTATTTTGATGAAAACTCACTGAAATCAAGCTGTAACTTCAAGTTTATGCATCTTTCTATGCTTTCAGTTTGAAACTTGACTGAAAACTCACTTTGAACAAAAGTTATGGCATTTTTGTATCACATGTCAAAATTAGTGTTTTCTCAGCGAGATAAGGCCAAAATGAACACTTCATGCAGAACTCCTGTATTTTGATGAAAACTCACTGAAATCAAGCTGTAACTTCAAGTTTATGCATCTTTCTATGCTTTCAGGTTGAAACTTGACTGAAAACTCACTTTGAACAAAAGTTATGGCATTTTTGTATCACAGGTCACAAATAGTGTTTTCTCAGCGAGAGAAGGCCAAAATGAACACTTCATGCAGAACTCCTGTATTTTGATGAAAACTCACTGAAATCAAGCAGTAACTTCAAGTTTATGCATCTTTCTATGCTTCACAGGTTGAAACTTGACTGAAAACTCCCTTTGAACAAAAGTTATTGCATTTTTGTATCACAGGTCACAAATAGTGTTTTCTCAGCGAGAGAAGGCCAAAATGAACACTTCATGCAGAACTCCTGTATTTTGATGAAAACTCACTGAAATCAAGCTGTAACTTCAAGTTTATGCATCTTTCTATACTTTCAGGTTGAAACTTGACTGAAAACTCACTTTGAACAAAAGTTATGGCTGTTCTTTGTCGCAGGTCACAAATAGCGTTTTCTCAGCGAGAGAAGGCTAAAATGAACACTTCATGCAGAACTCCTGTATTTTGATGAAAACTCACTGAAATCAAGCTGTAACTTCAAGTTTATGCATCTTTCTATGCTTTCAGGTTGAAACTTGACTGAAAACTCACTTTGAACAAAAGTTATGGCATTTTTGTATCACAGGTCACAAATAGTGTTTTCTCAGCGAGAGAAGGCCAAAATGAACACTTCATGCAGAACTCCTGTATTTTGATGAAAACTCACTGAAATCAAGCTGTAACTTCAAGTTTATGCATCTTTCTATGCTTTCAGGTTGAAACTTGACTGAAAACTCACTTTGAACAAAAGTTATGGCATTTTTGTATCACAGGTCACAAATAGTGTTTTCTCAGCGAGAGAAGGCCAAAATGAACACTTCATGCAGAACTCCTGTATTTTGATGAAAACTCACTGAAATCCAGCTGTAACTTCAAGTTTATGCATCTTTCTATGCTTTCAGGTTGAAACTTGACTGAAAACTCACTTTGAACAAAAGTTATGGCATTTTTGTATCACAGGTCACAAATAGTGTTTTCTCAGCGAGAGAAGGCCAAAATGAACACTTCATGCAGAACTCCTGTATTTTGATGAAAACTCACTGAAATCAAGCTGTAACTTCAAGTTTATGCATCTTTCTATGCTTTCAGGTTGAAACTTGACTGAAAACTCACTTTGAACAAAAGTTATGGCATTTTTGTATCACAGGTCACAAATAGTGTTTTCTCAGCGAGAGAAGGCCAAAATGAACACTTCATGCAGAACTCCTGTATTTTGATGAAAACTCACTGAAATCCAGCTGTAACTTCAAGTTTATGCATCTTTCTATGCTTTCAGGTTGAAACTTGACTGAAAACTCACTTTGAACAAAAGTTATGGCATTTTTGTATCACAGGTCACAAATAGTGTTTTCTCAGCGAGAGAAGGCCAAAATGAACACTTCATGCAGAACTCCTGTATTTTGATGAAAACTCACTGAAATCAAGCTGTAACTTCAAGTTTATGCATCTTTCTATGCTTTCAGGTTGAAACTTGACTGAAAACTCACTTTGAACAAAAGTTATGGCATTTTTGTAACACAGGTCACAAATAGTGTTTTCTCAGCGAGAGAAGGCCAAAATGAACACTTCATGCAGAACTCCTGTATTTTGATGAAAACTCACTGAAATCAAGCTTTAACTTCAAGTTTATGCATCTTTCTATGCTTTCAGGTTGAAACTTGACTGAAAACTCACTTTGAACAAAAGTTATGGCATTTTCGTATCACAGGTCACAAATAGTGTTTTCTCAGCGAGAGAAGGCCAAAATGAACACTTCATGCAGAACTCCTGTACTTTGATGAAAACTCACATAAATCCAGCTGTAACTTCAAGTTTATGCATCTTTCTATGCTTTCAGGTTGAAACTTGACTGAAAACTCACTTTGAACAAAAGTTATGGCATTTTTGTATCACAGGTCACAAATAGTGTTTTCTCAGCGAGAGAAGGCCAAAATGAACACTTCATGCAGAACTCCTGTATTTTGATGAAAACTCACTGAAATCAAGCTGTAACTTCAAGTTTATGCATCTTTCTATGCTTTCAGGTTGAAACTTGACTGAAAACTCACTTTGAACAAAAGTTATGGCATTTTCGTATCACAGGTCACAAATAGTGTTTTCTCATCGAGAGAAGGCCAAAATGAACACTTCATGCAGAACTCCTGTATTTTGATGAAAACTCACTGAATCAAGCTGTAACTTCAAGTTTATGCATCTTTCTATGCTTTCAGGTTGAAACTTGACTGAAAACTCACTTTGAACAAAAGTTATGGCATTTTTGTATCACAGGTCACAAATAGTGTTTTCTCAGCGAGAGAAGGCCAAAATGAACACTTCATGCAGAACTCCTGCATTTTGATGAAAACTCACTGAAATCAAGCTGTAACTTCAAGTTTATGCATCTTTCTATGCTTTCAGGTTGAAACTTGACTGAAAACTCACTTTGAACAAAAGTTATGGCATTTTTGTATCACAGGTCACAAATAGTGTTTTCTCAGCGAGAGAAGGCCAAAATGAACACTTCATGCAGAACTCCTGTATTTTGATGAAAACTGACTGAAATCAAGCTGTAACTTCAAGTTTATGCATCTTTCTATGCTTTCAGGTTGAAACTTGACTGAAAACTCACTTTGAACAAAAGTTATGGCATTTTCGTATCACAGGTCACAAATAGTGTTTTCTCATCGAGAGAAGGCCAAAATGAACACTTCATGCAGAACTCCTGTATTTTGATGAAAACTCACTGAAATCAAGCTGTAACTTCAAGTTTATGCATCTTTCTATGCTTTCAGGTTGAAACTTGACTGAAAACTCACTTTGAACAAAAGTTATGGCATTTTTGTATCACAGGTCACAAATAGTGTTTTCTCAGCGAGAGAAGGCCAAAATGAACACTTCATGCAGAACTCCTGTATTTTGATGAAAACTCACTGAAATCAAGCTGTAACTTCAAGTTTATGCATCTTTCTATGCTTTCAGGTTGAAACTTGACTGAAAACTCACTTTGAACAAAAGTTATGGCATTTTTGTATCACAGGTCACAAATAGTGTTTTCTCAGCGAGAGAAGGCCAAAATGAACACTTCATGCAGAACTCCTGTATTTTGATGAAAACTGACTGAAATCAAGCTGTAACTTCAAGTTTATGCATCTTTCTATGCTTTCAGGTTGAAACTTGACTGAAAACTCACTTTGAACAAAAGTTATGGCATTTTCGTATCACAGGTCACAAATAGTGTTTTCTCATCGAGAGAAGGCCAAAATGAACACTTCATGCAGAACTCCTGTATTTTGATGAAAACTCACTGAAATCAAGCTGTAACTTCAAGTTTATGCATCTTTCTATGCTTTCAGTTTGAAACTTGACTGAAAACTCACTTTGAACAAAAGTTATGGCATTTTTGTATCACAGGTCACAAATAGTGTTTTCTCAGCGAGAGAAGGCCAAAATGAAAACTTCATGCAGAACTCCTGTATTTTGATGAAAACTCACTGAAATCAAGCTGTAACTTCAAGTTTATGCATCTTTCTATGCTTTCAGGTTGAAACTTGACTGAAAACTCACTTTGAACAAAAGTTATGGCATTTTTGTATCACAGGTCACAAATAGTGTTTTCTCAGCGAGAGAAGGCCAAAATGAACACTTCATGCAGAACTCCTGTATTTTGATGAAAACTCACTGAAATCAAGCTGTAACTTCAAGTTTATGCATCTTTCTATGCATTCAGGTTGAAACTTGACTGAAAACTCACTTTGAACAAAAGTTATGGCATTTTTGTATCACAGGTCACAAATAGTGTTTTCTCAGCGAGAGAAGGCCAAAATGAACACTTCATGCAGAACTCCTGTATTTTGATGAAAACTCACTGAAATCAAGCTGTAACTTCAAGTTTATGCATCTTTCTATGCTTTCAGGTTGAAACTTGACTGAAAACTCACTTTGAACAAAAGTTATGGCATTTTTGTATCACAGGTCATAAATAGTGTTTTCTCAGCGAGAGAAGGCCAAAATGAACACTTCATGCAGAACTCCTGTACTTTGATGAAAACTCACTGAAATCCAGCTGTAACTTCAAGTTTTATGCATCTTTCTATGCTTTCAGGTTGAAACTTGACTGAAAACTCACTTTGAACAAAAGTTATGGCATTTTTGTATCACAGGTCACAAATAGTGTTTTCTCAGCGAGAGAAGGCCAAAATGAACACTTCATGCAGAACTCCTGTATTTTGATGAAAACTGACTGAAATCAAGCTGTAACTTCAAGTTTATGCATCTTTCTATGCTTTCAGGTTGAAACTTGACTGAAAACTCACTTTGAACAAAAGTTATGGCATTTTCGTATCACAGGTCACAAATAGTGTTTTCTCAGCGAGAGAAGGCCAAAATGAACACTTCATGCAGAACTCCTGTATTTTGATGAAAACTCACTGAAATCAAGCTGTAACTTCAAGTTTATGCATCTTTCTATGCTTTCAGGTTGAAACTTGACTGAAAACTCACTTTGAACAAAAGTTATGGCATTTTTGTATCACAGGTCACAAATAGTGTTTTCTCAGCGAGAGAAGGCCAAAATGAACACTTCATGCAGAACTCCTGTATTTTGATGAAAACTCACTGAAATCAAGCTTTAACTTCAAGTTTATGCATCTTTCTATGCTTTCAGGTTGAAACTTGACTGAAAACTCACTTTGAACAAAAGTTATGGCATTTTTGTATCACAGGTCACAAATAGTGTTTTCTCAGCGAGAGAAGGCCAAAATGAACACTTCATGCAGAACTCCTGTATTTTGATGAAAACTGACTGAAATCAAGCTGTAACTTCAAGTTTATGCATCTTTCTATGCTTTCAGGTTGAAACTTGACTGAAAACTCACTTTGAACAAAAGTTATGGCATTTTCGTATCACAGGTCACAAATAGTGTTTTCTCATCGAGAGAAGGCCAAAATGAACACTTCATGCAGAACTCCTGTATTTTGATGGAAACTCACTGAAATCAAGCTGTAACTTCAAGTTTATGCATCTTTCTATGCTTTCAGTTTGAAACTTGACTGAAAACTCACTTTGAACAAAAGTTATGGCATTTTTGTATCACAGGTCACAAATAGTGTTTTCTCAGCGAGAGAAGGCCAAAATGAACACTTCATGCAGAACTCCTGTATTTTGATGAAAACTCACTGAAATCAAGCTGTAACTTCAAGTTTATGCATCTTTCTATGCTTTCAGGTTGAAACTTGACTGAAAACTCACTTTGAACAAAAGTTATGGCATTTTTGTATCACAGGTCACAAATAGTGTTTTCTCATCGAGAGAAGGCCAAAATGAACACTTCATGCAGAACTCCTGTATTTTGATGAAAACTCACTGAAATCAAGCTGTAACTTCAAGTTTATGCATCTTTCTATGCTTTCAGGTTGAAACTTGACTGAAAACTCACTTTGAACAAAAGTTATGGCATTTTTGTATCACAGGTCACAAATAGTGTTTTCTCAGCGAGAGAAGGCCAAAATGAACACTTCATGCAGAACTCCTGTATTTTGATGAAAACTCACTGAAATCAAGCTGTAACTTCAAGTTTATGCATCTTTCTATGCTTTCAGGTTGAAACTTGACTGAAAACTCACTTTGAACAAAAGTTATGGCATTTTTGTATCACAGGTCACAAATAGTGTTTTCTCAGCGAGAGAAGGCCAAAATGAACACTTCATGCAGAACTCCTGTATTTTGATGAAAAACTCACTGAAATCAAGCTGTAACTTCAAGTTTATGCATCTTTCTATGCTTTCAGGTTGAAACTTGACTGAAAACTCACTTTGAACAAAAGTTATGGCATTTTTGTATCACAGGTCACAAATAGTGTTTTCTCAGCGAGAGAAGGCCAAAATGAACACTTCATGCAGACTCCTGTATTTTGATGAAAACTCACTGAAATCAAGCTGTAACTTCAAGTTTATGCATCTTTCTATGCATTCAGGTTGAAACTTGACTGAAAACTCACTTTGAACAAAAGTTATGGCATTTTTGTATCACAGGTCACAAATAGTGTTTTCTCAGCGAGAGAAGGCCAAAATGAACACTTCATGCAGAACTCCTGTATTTTGATGAAAACTCACTGAAATCAAGCTTTAACTTCAAGTTTATGCATCTTCTATGCTTTCAGGTTGAAACTTGACTGAAAACTCACTTTGAACAAAAGTTATGGCATTTTTGTATCACAGGTCACAAATAGTGTTTTCTCAGCGAGAGAAGGCCAAAATGAACACTTCATGCAGAACTCCTGTATTTTGATGAAAACTCACTGAAATCAAGCTGTAACTTCAAGTTTATGCATCTTTCTATGCTTTCAGGTTGAAACTTGACTGAAAACTCACTTTGAACAAAAGTTATGGCATTTTTGTATCACAGGTCATAAATAGTGTTTTCTCAGCGAGAGAAGGCCAAAATGAACACTTCATGCAGAACTCCTGTACTTTGATGAAAACTCACTGAAATCCAGCTGTAACTTCAAGTTTTATGCATCTTTCTATGCTTTCAGGTTGAAACTTGACTGAAAACTCACTTTGAACAAAAGTTATGGCATTTTTGTATCACAGGTCACAAATAGTGTTTTCTCAGCGAGAGAAGGCCAAAATGAACACTTCATGCAGAACTCCTGTATTTTGATGAAAAACTGACTGAAATCAAGCTGTAACTTCAAGTTTATGCATCTTTCTATGCTTTCAGGTTGAAACTTGACTGAAAACTCACTTTGAACAAAAGTTATGGCATTTTCGTATCACAGGTCACAAATAGTGTTTTCTCAGCGAGAGAAGGCCAAAATGAACACTTCATGCAGAACTCCTGTATTTTGATGAAAACTCACTGAAATCAAGCTGTAACTTCAAGTTTATGCATCTTTCTATGCTTTCAGGTTGAAACTTGACTGAAAACTCACTTTGAACAAAAAGTTATGGCATTTTTGTATCACAGGTCACAAATAGTGTTTTCTCAGCGAGAGAAGGCCAAAATGAACACTTCATGCAGAACTCCTGTATTTTGATGAAAACTCACTGAAATCAAGCTTTAACTTCAAGTTTATGCATCTTTCTATGCTTTCAGGTTGAAACTTGACTGAAAACTCACTTTGAACAAAAGTTATGGCATTTTTGTATCACAGGTCACAAATAGTGTTTTCTCAGCGAGAGAAGGCCAAAATGAACACTTCATGCAGAACTCCTGTATTTTGATGAAAACTGACTGAAATCAAGCTGTAACTTCAAGTTTATGCATCTTTCTATGCTTTCAGGTTGAAACTTGACTGAAAACTCACTTTGAACAAAAGTTATGGCATTTTCGTATCACAGGTCACAAATAGTGTTTCTCATCGAGAGAAGGCCAAAATGAACACTTCATGCAGAACTCCTGTATTTTGATGAAAACTCACTGAAATCAAGCTGTAACTTCAAGTTTATGCATCTTTCTATGCTTTCAGTTTGAAACTTGACTGAAAACTCACTTGAACAAAAGTTATGGCATTTTTGTATCACAGGTCACAAATAGTGTTTTCTCAGCGAGAGAAGGCCAAAATGAACACTTCATGCAGAACTCCTGTATTTTGATGAAAACTCACTGAAATCAAGCTGTAACTTCAAGTTTATGCATCTTTCTATGCTTTCAGGTTGAAACTTGACTGAAAACTCACTTTGAACAAAAGTTATGGCATTTTTGTATCACAGGTCACAAATAGTGTTTTCTCATCGAGAGAAGGCCAAAATGAACACTTCATGCAGAACTCCTGTATTTTGATGAAAACTCACTGAAATCAAGCTGTAACTTCAAGTTTATGCATCTTTCTATGCTTTCAGGTTGAAACTTGACTGAAAACTCACTTTGAACAAAAGTTATGGCATTTTTGTATCACAGGTCACAAATAGTGTTTTCTCAGCGAGAGAAGGCCAAAATGAACACTTCATGCAGAACTCCTGTATTTTGATGAAAACTCACTGAAATCAAGCTGTAACTTCAAGTTTATGCATCTTTCTATGCTTTCAGGTTGAAACTTGACTGAAAACTCACTTTGAACAAAAGTTATGGCATTTTTGTATCACAGGTCACAAATAGTGTTTTCTCAGCGAGAGAAGGCCAAAATGAACACTTCATGCAGAACTCCTGTATTTTGATGAAAACTCACTGAAATCAAGCTGTAACTTCAAGTTTATGCATCTTTCTATGCTTTCAGGTTGAAACTTGACTGAAAACTCACTTTGAACAAAAGTTATGGCATTTTCGTATCACAGGTCACAAATAGTGTTTTCTCATCGAGAGAAGGCCAAAATGAACACTTCATGCAGAACTCCTGCATTTTGATGAAAACTCACTGAAATCAAGCTGTAACTTCAAGTTTATGCATCTTTCTATGCTTTCAGGTTGAAACTTGACTGAAAACTCACTTTGAACAAAAGTTATGGCATTTTTGTATCACAGGTCACAAATAGTGTTTTCTCAGCGAGAGAAGGCCAAAATGAACACTTCATGCAGAACTCCTGTATTTTGATGAAAACTGACTGAAATCAAGCTGTAACTTCAAGTTTATGCATCTTTCTATGCTTTCAGGTTGAAACTTGACTGAAAACTCACTTTGAACAAAAGTTATGGCATTTTCGTATCACAGGTCACAAATAGTGTTTTCTCAGCGAGAGAAGGCCAAAATGAACACTTCATGCAGAACTCCTGTATTTTGATGAAAACTCACTGAAATCAAGCTGTAACTTCAAGTTTATGCATCTTTCTATGCTTTCAGGTTGAAACTTGACTGAAAACTCACTTTGAACAAAAGTTATGGCATTTTTGTATCACAGGTCACAAATAGTGTTTTCTCAGCGAGAGAAGGCCAAAATGAACACTTCATGCAGAACTCCTGTATTTTGATGAAAACTCACTGAAATCAAGCTGTAACTTCAAGTTTATGCATCTTTCTATGCTTTCAGGTTGAAACTTGACTGAAAACTCACTTTGAACAAAAGTTATGGCATTTTTGTATCACAGGTCACAAATAGTGTTTTCTCAGCGAGAGAAGGCCAAAATGAACACTTCATGCAGAACTCCTGTATTTTGATGAAAACTCACTGAAATCCAGCTGTAACTTCAAGTTTATGCATCTTTCTATGCTTTCAGGTTGAAACTTGACTGAAAACTCACTTTGAACAAAAGTTATGGCATTTTTGTATCACAGGTCACAAATAGTGTTTTCTCAGCGAGAGAAGGCCAAAATGAACACTTCATGCAGAACTCCTGTATTTTGATGAAAACTCACTGAAATCCATCTGTAACTTCAAGTTTATGCATCTTTCTATGCTTTCAGGTTGAAACTTGACTGAAAACTCACTTTGAACAAAAGTTATGGCATTTTTGTATCACAGGTCACAAATAGTGTTTTCTCAGCGAGAGAAGGCCAAAATGAACACTTCATGCAGAACTCCTGTATTTTGATGAAAACTCACTGAAATCAAGCTTTAACTTCAAGTTTATGCATCTTTCTATGCTTTCAGGTTGAAACTTGACTGAAAACTCACTTTGAACAAAAGTTATGGCATTTTTGTATCACAGGTCACAAATAGTGTTTTCTCAGCGAGAGAAGGCCAAAATGAACACTTCATGCAGAACTCCTGTACTTTGATGAAAACTCACTGAAATCCAGCTGTAACTTCAAGTTTATGCATCTTTCGATGCTTTCAGGTTGAAACTTGACTGAAAACTCACTTTGAACAAAAGTTATGGCATTTTTGTATCACAGGTCACAAATAGTGTTTTCTCAGCGAGAGAAGGCCAAAATGAACACTTCATGCAGAACTCCTGTATTTTGATGAAAACTGACTGAAATCAAGCTGTAACTTCAAGTTTATGCATCTTTCTATGCTTTCAGGTTGAAACTTGACTGAAAACTCACTTTGAACAAAAGTTATGGCATTTTCGTATCACAGGTCACAAATAGTGTTTTCTCATCGAGAGAAGGCCAAAATGAACACTTCATGCAGAACTCCTGTATTTTGATGAAAACTCACTGAAATCAAGCTGTAACTTCAAGTTTATGCATCTTTCTATGCTTTCAGGTTGAAACTTGACTGAAAACTCACTTTGAACAAAAGTTATGGCATTTTTGTATCACAGGTCACAAATAGTGTTTTCTCAGCGAGAGAAGGCCAAAATGAACACTTCATGCAGAACTCCTGTATTTTGATGAAAACTCACTGAAATCAAGCTGTAACTTCAAGTTTATGCATCTTTCTATGCTTTCAGGTTGAAACTTGACTGAAAACTCACTTTGAACAAAAGTTATGGCATTTTTGTATCACAGGTCACAAATAGTGTTTTCTCAGCGAGAGAAGGCCAAAATGAACACTTCATGCAGAACTCCTGTATTTTGATGAAAACTCACTGAAATCAAGCTGTAACTTCAAGTTTATGCATCTTTTTTATGCTTTCAGGTTGAAACTTGACTGAAAACTCACTTTGAACAAAAGTTATGGCATTTTTGTATCACAGGTCACAAATAGTGTTTTCTCAGCGAGAGAAGGCCAAAATGAACACTTCATGCAGAACTCCTGTATTTTGATGAAAACTCACTGAAATCCAGCTGTAACTTCAAGTTTATGCATCTTTCTATGCTTTCAGGTTGAAACTTGACTGAAAACTCACTTTGAACAAAAGTTATGGCATTTTTGTATCACAGGTCACAAATAGTGTTTTCTCAGCGAGAGAAAGCCAAAATGAACACTTCATGCAGAACTCCTGTATTTTGATGAAAACTCACTGAAATCAAGCTGTAACTTCAAGTTTATGCATCTTTCTATGCTTTCAGGTTGAAACTTGACTGAAAACTCACTTTGAACAAAAGTTATGGCATTTTTGTATCACAGGTCACAAATAGTGTTTTCTCAGCGAGAGAAGGCCAAAATGAACACTTCATGCAGAACTCCTGTATTTTGATGAAAACTCACTGAAATCAAGCTGTAACTTCAAGTTTATGCATCTTTCTATGCTTTCAGGTTGAAACTTGACTGAAAACTCACTTTGAACAAAAGTTATGGCATTTTTGTATCACAGGTCACAAATAGTGTTTTCTCAGCGAGAGAAGGCCAAAATGAACACTTCATGCAGAACTCCTGTATTTTGATGAAAACTCACTGAAATCAAGCTTTAATTTCAAGTTTATGCATCTTTCTATGCTTTCAGGTTGAAACTTGACTGAAAACTCACTTTGAACAAAAGTTATGGCATTTTTGTATCACAGGTCACAAATAGTGTTTTCTCAGCGAGAGAAGGCCAAAATGAACACTTCATGCAGAACTCCTGTATTTTGATGAAAACTCACTGAAATCAAGCTGTAACTTCAAGTTTATGCATCTTTCTATGCTTTCTGGTTGAAACTTGACTGAAAACTCACTTTGAACAAAAGTTATGGCATTTTTGTATCACAGGTCACAAATAGTGTTTTCTCAGCGAGAGAAGGCCAAAATGAACACTTCATGCAGAACTCCTGTATTTTGATGAAAACTCACTGAAATCCAGCTGTAACTTCAAGTTTATGCATCTTTCTATGCTTTCAGGTTGAAACTTGACTGAAAACTCACTTTGAACAAAAGTTATGGCATTTTTGTATCACAGGTCACAAATAGTGTTTTCTCAGCGAGAGAAGGCCAAAATGAACACTTCATGCAGAACTCCTGTATTTTGATGAAAACTCACTGAAATCAAGCTGTAACTTCAAGTTTATGCATCTTTCTATGCTTTCAGGTTGAAACTTGACTGAAAACTCACTTTGAACAAAAGTTATGGCATTTTTGTATCACAGGTCACAAATAGTGTTTTCTCAGCGAGAGAAGGCCAAAATGAACACTTCATGCAGAACTCCTGTATTTTGATGAAAACTCACTGAAATCAAGCTTTAACTTCAAGTTTATGCATCTTTCTATGCTTTCAGGTTGAAACTTGACTGAAAACTCACTTTGAACAAAAGTTATGGCATTTTTGTATCACAGGTCACAAATAGTGTTTTCTCAGCGAGAGAAGGCCAAAATGAACACTTCATGCAGAACTCCTGTACTTTGATGAAAACTGACTGAAATCAAGCTGTAACTTCAAGTTTATGCATCTTTCTATGCTTTCAGGTTGAAACTTGACTGAAAACTCACTTTGAACAAAAGTTATGGCATTTTTGTATCACAGGTCACAAATAGTGTTTTCTCAGCGAGAGAAGGCCAAAATGAACACTTCATGCAGAACTCCTGTATTTTGATGAAAACTGACTGAAATCAAGCTGTAACTTCAAGTTTATGCATCTTTCTATGCTTTCAGGTTGAAACTTGACTGAAAACTCACTTTGAACAAAAGTTATGGCATTTTCGTATCACAGGTCACAAATAGTGTTTTCTCATCGAGAGAAGGCCAAAATGAACACTTCATGCAGAACTCCTGTATTTTGATGAAAACTCACTGAAATCAAGCTGTAACTTCAAGTTTATGCATCTTTCTATGCTTTCAGGTTGAAACTTGACTGAAAACTCACTTTGAACAAAAGTTATGGCATTTTTGTATCACAGGTCACAAATAGTGTTTTCTCAGCGAGAGAAGGCCAAAATGAACACTTCATGCAGAACTCCTGTATTTTGATGAAAACTCACTGAAATCAAGCTGTAACTTCAAGTTTATGCATCTTTCTATGCTTTCAGGTTGAAACTTGACTGAAAACTCACTTTGAACAAAAGTTATGGCATTTTTGTATCACAGGTCACAAATAGTGTTTTCTCAGCGAGAGAAGGCCAAAATGAACACTTCATGCAGAACTCCTGTATTTTGATGAAAACTCACTGAAATCAAGCTGTAACTTCAAGTTTATGCATCTTTCTATGCTTTCAGGTTGAAACTTGACTGAAAACTCACTTTGAACAAAAGTTATGGCATTTTCGTATCACAGGTCACAAATAGTGTTTTCTCATCGAGAGAAGGCCAAAATGAACACTTCATGCAGAACTCCTGTATTTTGATGAAAACTCACTGAAATCAAGCTGTAACTTCAAGTTTATGCATCTTTCTATGCTTTCAGGTTGAAACTTGACTGAAAACTCACTTTGAACAAAAGTTATGGCATTTTTGTATCACAGGTCACAAATAGTGTTTTCTCAGCGAGAGAAGGCCAAAATGAACACTTCATGCAGAACTCCTGTATTTTGATGAAAACTCACTGAAATCAAGCTGTAACTTCAAGTTTATGCATCTTTCTATGCTTTCAGGTTGAAACTTGACTGAAAACTCACTTTGAACAAAAGTTATGGCATTTTTGTATCACAGGTCACAAATAGTGTTTTCTCAGCGAGAGAAGGCCAAAATGAACACTTCATGCAGAACTCCTGTATTTTGATGAAAACTCACTGAAATCAAGCTTTAACTTCAAGTTTATGCATCTTTCTATGCTTTCAGGTTGAAACTTGACTGAAAACTCACTTTGAACAAAAGTTATGGCATTTTTGTATCACAGGTCACAAATAGTGTTTTCTCAGCGAGAGAAGGCCAAAATGAACACTTCATGCAGAACTCCTGTATTTTGATGAAAACTCACTGAAATCAAGCTTTAACTTCAAGTTTATGCATCTTTCTATGCTTTCAGGTTGAAACTTGACTGAAAACTCACTTTGAACAAAAGTTATGGCATTTTTGTATCACAGGTCACAAATAGTGTTTTCTCAGCGAGAGAAGGCCAAAATGAACACTTCATGCAGAACTCCTGTATTTTGATGAAAACTCACTGAAATCAAGCTGTAACTTCAAGTTTATGCATCTTTCTATGCTTTCAGGTTGAAACTTGACTGAAAACTCACTTTGAACAAAAGTTATGGCATTTTTGTATCACAGGTCATAAATAGTGTTTTCTCAGCGAGAGAAGGCCAAAATGAACACTTCATGCAGAACTCCTGTACTTTGATGAAAACTCACTGAAATCCAGCTGTAACTTCAAGTTTATGCATCTTTCTATGCTTTCAGGTTGAAACTTGACTGAAAACTCACTTTGAACAAAAGTTATGGCATTTTTGTATCACAGGTCACAAATAGTGTTTTCTCAGCGAGAGAAGGCCAAAATGAACACTTCATGCAGAACTCCTGCATTTTGATGAAAACTCACTGAAATCAAGCTGTAACTTCAAGTTTATGCATCTTTCTATGCTTTCAGGTTGAAACTTGACTGAAAACTCACTTTGAACAAAAGTTATGGCATTTTTGTATCACAGGTCACAAATAGTGTTTTCTCAGCGAGAGAAGGCCAAAATGAACTCTTCATGCAGAACTCCTGTATTTTGATGAAAACTGACTGAAATCAAGCTGTAACTTCAAGTTTATGCATCTTTCTATGCTTTCAGGTTGAAACTTGACTGAAAACTCACTTTGAACAAAAGTTATGGCATTTTCGTATCACAGGTCACAAATAGTGTTTTCTCATCGAGAGAAGGCCAAAATGAACACTTCATGCAGAACTCCTGTATTTTGATGAAAACTCACTGAAATCAAGCTGTAACTTCAAGTTTATGCATCTTTCTATGCTTTCAGGTTGAAACTTGACTGAAAACTCACTTTGAACAAAAGTTATGGCATTTTTGTATCACAGGTCACAAATAGTGTTTTCTCAGCGAGAGAAGGCCAAAATGAACACTTCATGCAGAACTCCTGTATTTTGATGAAAACTCACTGAAATCAAGCTGTAACATCAAGTTTATGCATCTTTCTATGCTTTCAGGTTGAAACTTGACTGAAAACTCACTTTGAACAAAAGTTATGGCATTTTTGTATCACAGGTCACAAATAGTGTTTTCTCAGCGAGAGAAGGCCAAAATGAACACTTCATGCAGAACTCCTGTATTTTGATGAAAACTCACTGAAATCAAGCTGTAACTTCAAGTTTATGCATCTTTCTATGCTTTCAGGTTGAAACTTGACTGAAAACTCACTTTGAACAAAAGTTATGGCATTTTTGTATCACAGGTCACAAATAGTGTTTTCTCAGCGAGAGAAGGCCAAAATGAACACTTCATGCAGAACTCCTGTATTTTGATGAAAACTCACTGAAATCAAGCTGTAACTTCAAGTTTATGCATCTTTCTATGCTTTCAGGTTGAAACTTGACTGAAAACTCACTTTGAACAAAAGTTATGGCATTTTTGTATCACAGGTCATAAATAGTGTTTTCTCAGCGAGAGAAGGCCAAAATGAACACTTCATGCAGAACTCCTGTACTTTGATGAAAACTCACTGAAATCCAGCTGTAACTTCAAGTTTATGCATCTTTCTATGCTTTCAGGTTGAAACTTGACTGAAAACTCACTTTGAACAAAAGTTATGGCATTTTTGTATCACAGGTCACAAATAGTGTTTTCTCAGCGAGAGAAGGCCAAAATGAACACTTCATGCAGAACTCCTGTATTTTGATGAAAACTGACTGAAATCAAGCTGTAACTTCAAGTTTATGCATCTTTCTATGCTTTCAGGTTGAAACTTGACTGAAAACTCACTTTGAACAAAAGTTATGGCATTTTCGTATCACAGGTCACAAATAGTGTTTTCTCATCGAGAGAAGGCCAAAATGAACACTTCATGCAGAACTCCTGTATTTTGATGAAAACTCACTGAAATCAAGCTGTAACTTCAAGTTTATGCATCTTTCTATGCTTTCAGGTTGAAACTTGACTGAAAACTCACTTTGAACAAAAGTTATGGCATTTTTGTATCACAGGTCACAAATAGTGTTTTCTCAGCGAGAGAAGGCCAAAATGAACACTTCATGCAGAACTCCTGCATTTTGATGAAAACTCACTGAAATCAAGCTGTAACTTCAAGTTTATGCATCTTTCTATGCTTTCAGGTTGAAACTTGACTGAAAACTCACTTTGAACAAAAGTTATGGCATTTTCATATCACAGGTCACAAATAGTGTTTTCTCATCGAGAGAAGGCCAAAATGAACACTTCATGCAGAACTCCTGTATTTTGATGAAAACTCACTGAAATCAAGCTGTAACTTCAAGTTTATGCATCTTTCTATGCTTTCAGTTTGAAACTTGACTGAAAACTCACTTTGAACAAAAGTTATGGCATTTTTGTATCACAGGTCACAAATAGTGTTTTCTAGCGAGAGAAGGCCAAAATGAACACTTCATGCAGAACTCCTGTATTTTGATGAAAACTCACTGAAATCAAGCTGTAATTTCAAGTTTATGCATCTTTCTATGCTTTCAGGTTGAAACTTGACTGAAAACTCACTTTGAACAAAACTTATGGCATTTTTGTATCACAGGTCACAAATAGTGTTTTCTCAGCGAGAGAAGGCCAAAATGAACACTTCATGCAGAACTCCTGTATTTTGATGAAAACTCACTGAAATCAAGCTGTAACTTCAAGTTTATGCATCTTTCTATGCTTTCAGGTTGAAACTTGACTGAAAACTCACTTTGAACAAAAGTTATGGCATTTTTGTATCACAGGTCACAAATAGTGTTTTCTCAGCGAGAGAAGGCCAAAATGAACACTTCATGCAGAACTCCTGTATTTTGATGAAAACTCACTGAAATCCAGCTGTAACTTCAAGTTTATGCATCTTTCTATGCTTTCAGGTTGAAACTTGACTGAAAACTCACTTTGAACAAAAGTTATGGCATTTTTGTATCACAGGTCACAAATAGTGTTTTCTCAGCGAGAGAAGGCCAAAATGAACACTTCATGCAGAACTCCTGTATTTTGATGAAAACTCACTGAAATCAAGCTTTAACTTCAAGTTTATGCATCTTTCTATGCTTTCAGGTTGAAACTTGACTGAAAACTCACTTTGAACAAAAGTTATGGCATTTTTGTATCACAGGTCAAAAATAGTGTTTTCTCAGCGAGAGAAGGCCAAAATGAACACTTCATGCAGAACTCCTGTATTTTGATGAAAACTCACTGAAATCAAGCTTTAACTTCAAGTTTATGCATCTTTCTATGCTTTCAGGTTGAAACTTGACTGAAAACTCACTTTGAACAAAAGTTATGGCATTTTTGTATCACAGGTCATAAATAGTGTTTTCTCAGCGAGAGAAGGCCAAAATGAACACTTCATGCAGAACTCCTGTACTTTGATGAAAACTCACTGAAATCCAGCTGTAACTTCAAGTTTATGCATCTTTCTATGCTTTCAGGTTGAAACTTGACTGAAAACTCACTTTGAACAAAAGTTATGGCATTTTTGTATCACAGGTCACAAATAGTGTTTTCTCAGCGAGAGAAGGCCAAAATGAACACTTCATGCAGTACTCCTGTATTTTGATGAAAACTCACTGAAATCAAGCTGTAACTTCAAGTTTATGCATCTTTCTATGCTTTCAGGTTGAAACTTGACTGAAAACTCACTTTGAACAAAAGTTATGGCATTTTCGTATCACAGGTCACAAATAGTGTTTTCTCATCGAGAGAAGGCCAAAATGAACACTTCATGCAGAACTCCTGTATTTTGATGAAAACTCACTGAAATCAAGCTGTAACTTCAAGTTTATGCATCTTTCTATGCTTTCAGGTTGAAACTTGACTGAAAACTCACTTTGAACAAAAGTTATGGCATTTTTGTATCACAGGTCACAAATAGTGTTTTCTCAGCGAGAGAAGGCCAAAATGAACACTTCATGCAGAACTCCTGTATTTTGATGAAAACTCACTGAAATCAAGCTTTAACTTCAAGTTTATGCATCTTTCTATGCTTTCAGGTTGAAACTTGACTGAAAACTCACTTTGAACAAAAGTTATGGCATTTTTGTATCACAGGTCAAAAATAGTGTTTTCTCAGCGAGAGAAGGCCAAAATGAACACTTCATGCAGAACTCCTGTATTTTGATGAAAACTCACTGAAATCAAGCTTTAACTTCAAGTTTATGCATCTTTCTATGCTTTCAGGTTGAAACTTGACTGAAAACTCACTTTGAACAAAAGTTATGGCATTTTTGTATCACAGGTCATAAATAGTGTTTTCTCAGCGAGAGAAGGCCAAAATGAACACTTCATGCAGAACTCCTGTACTTTGATGAAAACTCACTGAAATCCAGCTGTAACTTCAAGTTTATGCATCTTTCTATGCTTTCAGGTTGAAACTTGACTGAAAACTCACTTTGAACAAAAGTTATGGCATTTTTGTATCACAGGTCACAAATAGTGTTTTCTCAGCGAGAGAAGGCCAAAATGAACACTTCATGCAGAACTCCTGTATTTTGATGAAAACTCACTGAAATCAAGCTGTAACTTCAAGTTTATGCATCTTTCTATGCTTTCAGTTTGAAACTTGACTGAAAACTCACTTTGAACAAAAGTTATGGCATTTTTGTATCACAGGTCACAAATAGTGTTTTCTCAGCGAGAGAAGGCCAAAATGAACACTTCATGCAGAACTCCTGTATTTTGATGAAAACTCACTGAAATCAAGCTGTAACTTCAAGTTTATGCATCTTTCTATGCTTTCAGGTTGAAACTTGACTGAAAACTCACTTTGAACAAAAGTTATGGCATTTTTGTATCACAGGTCACAAATAGTGTTTTCTCAGCGAGAGAAGGCCAAAATGAACACTTCATGCAGAACTCCTGTATTTCTGATGAAAACTCACTGAAATCAAGCTGTAACTTCAAGTTTATGCATCTTTCTATGCTTTCAGGTTGAAACTTGACTGAAAACTCACTTGAACAAAAGTTATGGCATTTTTGTATCACAGGTCACAAATAGTGTTTTCTCAGCGAGAGAAGGCCAAAATGAACACTTCATGCAGAACTCCTGTATTTTGATGAAAACTCACTGAAATCCAGCTGTAACTTCAAGTTTATGCATCTTTCTATGCTTTCAGGTTGAAACTTGACTGAAAACTCACTTTGAACAAAAGTTATGGCATTTTTGTATCACAGGTCACAAATAGTGTTTTCTCAGCGAGAGAAGGCCAAAATGAACACTTCATGCAGAACTCCTGTATGTTGATGAAAACTCACTGAAATCCATCTGTAACTTCAAGTTTATGCATCTTTCTATGCTTTCAGGTTGAAACTTGACTGAAAACTCACTTTGAACAAAAGTTATGGCATTTTTGTATCACAGGTCACAAATAGTGTTTTCTCAGCGAGAGAAAGCCAAAATGAACACTTCATGCAGAACTCCTGTATTTTGATGAAAACTCACTGAAATCAAGCTGTAACTTCAAGTTTATGCATCTTTCTATGCTTTCAGGTTGAAACTTGACTGAAAACTCACTTTGAACAAAAGTTATGGCATTTTTGTATCACAGGTCACAAATAGTGTTTTCTCAGCGAGAGAAGGCCAAAATGAACACTTCATGCAGAACTCCTGTATTTTGATGAAAACTAACTGAAATCAAGCTGAAACTTCAAGTTTATTCATCTTTCTATGCTTTCAGGTTGAAACTTGACTGAAAACTCACTTTGAACAAAACTTATGGCATTTTTGTATCACAGGTCACAAATAGTGTTTTCTCAGCGAGAGA